>NC_056737.1:1245778023-1245853023 GCF_019279795.1 Protopterus annectens
GAGTGATCAGTCTGAAAGCATACAGACATATTACTGTCCCACCGTAGACATAGACAAACTCACGGCAGTGGTGTGATCCGGGCAACGTAAGATTTACGGAGCACCACAACAACAAGACATAGACATGGGACGCGCCACAGACAGTACACCCTTCAAGACAGTCGACCAGTGTGTACTCGGTAGGCATCCATCGTGACATTAAAAATGGACATCTGTTGCCTGGATGACCACCATGGCTATACAGGATGTCAAAGGCCATGCCCATGCACAGAGGGACATCACCGACACAAGGTGTCACTGGCCATGACCACACACTTAGTAATACACATCCGTTCGGACTGTACTGTGTGTCGATGTACACAACGGCGTACTGAGCATGCTCACACACTTAGCAGTTTCAAAGGGCCGTCTTGCATGCAGATGGAGTCTCAACATGCAAGGGCTCAGTTTGGACTGTCATGTGTGTCCATCTACACAACAGCGTACTGGGCATGCTCACACACTTAGCAGTTGCAAAGGGCCATCTTGCATGCAGATGGAGTCTAAACACGGAAGGGCACAGTAAGGTATAACTGTCCCCACACACAGGGTGGGCCGTCCTGCATGCAGACAGAGTCTAAACATGGAAGGGCACAGTAAGGTATAACTGTTCCCATGCACAGGGTGGTCACACACATGCAGTGTCCAGTACACACTCAGCTGCCATCGCAGCTGTCACAGGTGCAGATCACAGACGTACACACCGCAGTCTACACTGTAGCCCTTGAGACATCACCATGTCGTTGCTGCAGCAATACACAGCCATACATTACCACAACACTATGTGACACATGACTAGTGGACTGTACAGAGGTCTACAGCAACTGTGCAGAGTACACATGTACTGACAGGGTTCCAACAGGTGTTATGCATTGCAATTATACCACTATACATGACCAGGTCAGCTCAAGACATACCAGGGGCCCCGGGTCTTACACAGCTGTGAAAGATGAGTGTTGCTGTACACCAACGAGCACACATGTTTGGATATGTCAAACATGTGATTGTAGTGGATGTGTGCATGGACCACACACACAACACATATGTACATAGCTAAGCCTTTGCTGTCCCCCATGCAGAACAGTGACCTAAGCAATCATACGCACGCAAATGGAGGGTGGGTCCATGTCTGTTGAATGCTCACAGTACAGGAGGTAGCAATGTTGATGGAGGACACATTCCCCTGTAGTAGTCTCCCATGACACCCATGATATCATACCACAGTCCATGCGTTATGTATGTCAACACACATGTCCACCAATAGCAATGCATACAAACATGGTTACAGGAGACACATGTAGGACCAACGCACATGTACAATCTGTACTGTGCATGCAGCAACCATGCATGTGCAGTGGCCGATGTTTGTAACACAGCTGTGCCTAACTGCAACATGCAGTCGCAATGCAGCCCCATGGTGACATACAGACAGTACGGTTGGTTGTACATCACGTATGGAGGGATGTGTGTACATAAAGTGGTGATCCACCTGTGTAGATGTATGTGTGCCGGGGATGGCTCACAGGTGTGTCACACGCCATCCTACCATGCCATGTGCAAAAAGTACGCTATGTCACTGTTACTTGACGGTGATGACATAACACATACACAGCGGTCAGGTGTTACCAACTGTATGTCACATGACACCTGTAACACTGACATCCTCCCATGTGCATATATCCACACAATTGCTAGACATAGTGTTGGTACACATACTGTGGACATTACCGTTGCATGTCTATCAAACGGCTCATCATATGGCAGGTGTATCATTCCCAGCACTGCCATGTGTGTCCGCTTGTGTGACCACATATGCCACATATGGTGGGGACTACATCCCAGTTGTAACACATCCCTGTACACTGTTGTAGAGATCTGTACATACTGCAGTGTGGAAAGCATGACGTCGGCAGGTGTGGGGCATCACACACATCGGCTATCCGTACACACATATCTGGTCACCACAGTGTGTGTGTGTATGTATGTATGTATGTATGGCTGTCTGGTGGTTGGTGTGAGGGTGTATGCTACCATACAGTGGAAACAGGATCACTAACCCCTCATGGTGATGCAGTCTACTACCCTGTTGATGCCATCGGTCCCAGCCATACTGGCTACCTGTGCATGTCCCTTCTCTGTGCCACGTCATGTGGGTGCAAAGTACTGTGAGGGTGATGACCACATAGCCAAGGGTCCACATCTCAACACTATGGGGTGTGCGTTATAGTGCTATAGACCCCATGAATGTGGCCATGTTCCTGGACTGTGACAGGGTATTACTGCTACACAGTGTGGCCTCATGCTATCAGGTGGCCTCTAACGTCATCATTGGCCAGACCGCTGTGTACAACCCCTGCACCATGTCAACATACCTGTAATGTTTCCCGGTATGTATGTCACATCTCTGTCCGCTGTAGCCTGTTCAACTGACCACATGCTTCAGGTGCAGTATATGTGCGGACATCTGTGTCATGTTCGACTTTCCAATAGTCAGGTTGAGGGTACATTTAGCATGCTGATATTGCCATACATGCCTGTGAGTACTCCACAGTTACACATGGGGGACTGCAAACACCGCTACCTGTAGGCACATGCCAGTACACCATAGGAGGGAACCAGGGCATCATTACCAACATGCTGTTACTGTTGTAACCGAGACACATACTGTGAACATATCACAATGCATGCTGCACCTGGACTACATGGTATGACTGGTGCATGTTGACAGTACACCACTGATGTCACATACACATCTCTCAGTATTCACACACGACCAATGCAACATACACATCCCTCAATATGCATACACAACTAATGTTAGATACACCTCTCACATCTCTCAGTATTCACACACGACCAATGCAACATACACATCCCTCAATATGCATACACAAGTAATGTTAGATACACCTCTCACTATTCTGTTCACCCTGTGCATCAGACCATTTGAGCATATCCCTGCACTCAGTATTCACACACAACCAATGCAACATGCACATCCCTCAATATGCATACACAAGTAATGTTAGATACACCTCTCACTATTCTGTTCACCCTGTGCATCAGACCATTTGAGCATATCCCTGCACCAATGGTGTGGATGACAGGGATGCAATGCAGCACAGGCTTCATCATATGCACAGGGTGATACTGTTTGCCAGGGGCATAGGCTGCACCAATGGATGACATCATGTGTGCAGGTAAGGGTCAGTGATTTGAATGGACATGTCTGTTCCATATACATGTGGGTGTTGTGGAGCCCTACAGTTGTGTTTGCTGTGTGTGTGTATGTGTGCACACAGTTCTGTCATTTGTGAGGCCTACACAAGGCTATTATGGACAACTCCAGATTGTACAGACCAGGTTGTACAGCTCACTGTGACCAGACATGGCCACGTGTCCTGTGCCTGCCAGGGGTTGCATGGGCACTACCAGGCAGAGGTACAGAATGGCTACTGTCCGATGACACATGGCCACTGGATCCGTGTCCCCACTGGGAACGTCCAGGGCCATGTCCATGTGGCCTGCTGTGACCTGGTGTGGACAGCGCAGCACCAGCTGCACTGCTACTGCTAGTCCCTATGCTGTGGAACAAAATCCCGGTACATGTGAGGCAGAGCACCTCTCTGGCCTTGTTCAAGAGGAATCTTGACCAATGGATGGGAGATTGCAGATATACCCCAGGGATTACTTCAGTGTCACTGCTTGACAGAGGCACAGCAAAATGATAGGCATAGTTTTTATTCAAACTAAAGGGGTGGCGAAAGCCACATAACTATGGGCTAGGCTTATAAATGCCCTTGGGCAGATAGCCTAGTATGAACCTATGAACCTATGAACCATGTGAGGTGGCACACTCACATTGACCTGCACTAGGTGGTGTAGCTGGCCTACGTCCATGTGTCCTACGTCTCACCCCTGCCAGATGTTCCAGCACAGACAGCTCACGCTCGTGGATTGCCATGCCATGGTCGAGGATTCCTACCATGTCACCCAATCACCTGTCCAGAACATAAGCAAGCTGCTGTTGAGCACCTGCCAATGCCTAGATGTTGTTGTTTAGGGTACTGATAGCAGCTCTCTGCAGCCTCTGCCCTTCTCTGTTCTGCTGTTCGGCACGTGCCTGTGCCACCATTACAGTCTGGAACATGCGTCTGGTGATCCCAGCTGCTGCACTATGTCCTGCAGGTGTATGTCTGCCAGAGGTCCTCCTATGAGTAGCACCAGCCACATGCCTTGTGTGGCACATCTGCAGTCAGTATACTGTCACCATGGTGTGGAGACACACCTTCTGTAGCCACCACACATTCCTGTTCAATGCTAACAAATGCTGACTGTCCTTCCTATATGGCCACTGTAGACGGGTATGTGTTGGCAGCTGAACTGTGTGTGTGAAAGAGTGGGGCATAGCTGGAATGGCAACCATTGGCACAGATTCCACCCCTGACATCCCTGCCTGTACCTCGTGCATATGTTCATCACTGCTAGCATCTGTGGGGACACTATCAGATGGACCGCAGGAGGGTAACGCACCTACATCACCTGTGAATGCAAAGAAAGACTCTAAATTACAATGCGGGTGGGGTACAACACAGTAACCCTGGTTTACTGTAGCTGACACCGTGTGATATGCACATGTCACTGTAGCACCTTTAGTAGTTGTGAGTCTGTCAACAGGCCACTAGTAGAACACTCCTGTGACATACAAAGGCATTTGTAGCCGAACATCCATACTGTCTTGTACATCTGTACTGCTAACATCTACATTGATAATGGTTCATGGACTTGCAGACCATACCCGGCAGTGTTCTGATGCAGTGCCACCAATCATGACTGTTGTCAACACTTGTGGGTTGATATTATCCAACACCCTATCTGTAGTATGGGCATGCTCGGCACTTGTTCAGAGCTTCTTGGCACGTTATGAGCTACTGCTTAGTTTAGCACCCATTTCACACCAGTCCTCACAGGTACACTGTCTGTCCATACATTTCCAGCTTGATAACTGTACAACAGCTGTCGTACACACATCACTCACATACCTCGTGAGACATGGTGGTTTATACGGCGTGTCCATCTGGCACGTACCAGTGCTATTGCCTGTCACTATGATGACTATGTTGTACATGTGGCAATAGAGCTATTCTCATGTACACAGTCAATGCACACCTCCCAACATACAACAGCCTGTGGGGGATGCACATATGCAGCCCTGCTGGGGGTTATACTGTCACCAACCATGACTGCACCCGACAGTCATATGGGGATGTGCAATATTGGCAATGCACCCCACACATCACATAGTCCCACATGATCCCCACCATGGGCCACACATACGGAGACATCTTGTACAGTACTCCTCCATACTCTGTGTGGGCACCAATGACAGCCCACATCGTCAAATACAACCACACCAACCTATAGCCCACAGACACGTGTACCCATCACATACAGCCAATAGGGTGTCATAACATACACAATACACCTGTCTTAGGTGACTGTCGGCAGTCACACTGCTGTTCCACTCAGCAGGCTACACAAGGCGATAGTCACTTACATCCTGCTGTCAAGTAACTGGTTCTGCAACATAACCTATGCACACATGCCACAAGTCAGCAGGTACGATGTGACTCATCTTCCATGTTTGTGTGACTGAAGTTGTATCTCAGGGCACAGACTACGTATGCAGGGACATGCAATAGCCCACCAGTGTTGTAGCCCTGATGGTATGGTCCAAGACCTGGGAAGCATTTTGCAGTCATCCGGACCTGTTACCACTGTACTACGAATGACTGTGTCACTCCCAACAGTTGTCCATGCTTCTGCTGTCATTCCACAGGCGTCTAGTATACGTCCACTTTGACAGACCTGGTCAAACAACATGATGCTGTGGCACAGTTGACCTGCACCTGTCGGCCCTGGGAGTACGGATCACATGTTGGACTCTTGCTGCTTTTATACTGCCTGTCTTGCACAGTGTCCAATAACAGTCACCACCAGAATGGGAACTGGCTAGTGAAGCATGTGGTCATGTCACACAATGTTTGACATCATCCTCTGTGATGCAGGCAGTCAAGGCACACCTGATACTGCACCACTTCAATATCTCTGCAGTGACTGGGACCTGCCTCTTGGCTCTGCAGAGCACACCTGCAATGACTGGTTATAGACAGACCGTACCTCTCAGGCACGTACCTGGACTGGCACACCCACGGCTGAGGTGTCCCCATATTCCACTATGTTGTACACACATCCTGGCTGGTAACTTAGTACAATGCATCACAGGTGCTCCATGTGCATATAACTATGTCCGGAACAACTGCTGCTACTAATGTGAGACTGACAGTAACCCACACTTAACTGTGATAGCCGCACATGTACTGACACATTAGGCGTACGCTGTGCGTGAGTCATAACCTCTGCTCGGCTGGTTCGACCCATACACCACCTCCAAGACCAACAGTATCCTTGACATGGACACTACCAACATGTGACTGCTGTTCCACACCTGGAGTTATCCCCTCATTGGTGGAATCGAAACATATGCTACTCACCCTTGTTAGCCACATACCGGCACCACACACTTCACGGCATACACAGTAAATGAGTACTACAACACCAACTACAGATGTCGTATGACAGCGGTAGTTGTTGTCGTGACACACGTGCAGGTGGACAATGCACATGCAAATGCTGAGACATACCCCAGTGCACTTCATTAGCACTTACATGACAATATGGTTCATGCTATTCCACACAAAGCCTTGATGGTACACACCAGATTACAGATGACACTCTGGGGGTCCGGTCCCACGGACATACTTTACAACAACAGGTGGGGGCTGTTACACAGTGGTGTACATTCCCATGGGTGGGGTAACTCACTGGTCAGCCTAGGTAGGGCCACAGGATCCCTCATCACATACTCCATAACTAGCTACATACACATTACTGTGACACATTCCGAGATGTACCACAAGGCATTATGGTGGTATGTCAGTAGTCGTATGCAATACCCACATCTGCTCACACATACAACTGTCACTCTGGAACATGACAGTAACAGGTGATGTTGGCAACATGCTGTCTGATGGCTTCAATGCTAACATTACACCCTCTCACTCCCTGCAGGGCCACATTCCTTGCAGGAACATTGCAGTGTACCTGCAGTCACACCTACACAGTACTGACCTGCACTCTATATGTCCTAGGACACAGGCCCCTTGTCACCCTACAATATCCCAGGCTGTGATGTCCACAGACCTCTGAACAGCATGTCTCCCCACTGGGACACCATATTAAGTAATAGCCTTGTACCAGACATTGTGGCCCCTGACTGGCACACAGCGACAGTAACACTCCACACAGGTGGCACCACAATGCACAACTGGGACTATTGCCCTACATACCTCACTGGACTGTTATGCACGGCTATAGGGCACATCATCATGGACATCATTCGCTGAGTCTTTGTTGTGCTCCAGTCCTTTGATGCCAGCTGGGTTGGTCTTGTTGGGGCCACAGCATGCCTCCTACACCTGTTGAACACCTTTCATACAGTCACCAGAGTAGTTGATGATGACACGGGGGTCCACATGGCCTGCATTGTCCTCTCGCTGCCATTCAGCACCGTTCTCCATTCTGGTATTGACAACATACACATCCACCTGCACATCACAACATATGTCACTGGATGTTATGCAAAGTGGCTAATGGACGGGACACACACACTGAGGGTGGCATACCATATCACATACTGCATTCCAGTTACACTTGGCATACCACAGTCCTCAGTCATGGGGCCCTCATGTTCGGTATATGTTTCCTTGAGGTACAGGCTACCACAAAGGGGACTTCCCTGCCTAGCTTTACAGACCACTGCATACCCAGAGCCATTGTTGCTCCACCAGCTGATACAGACCCCATCCATACGGGTGTCACTGTGACGGATACCGATATGAACATCATGGCCTCTACCTGCATGACACTTGGTATGAACATTACCTTTGCAGTACACCATCCACCCACTGGTTATCACATAGGTGTTAGTCCCCTACATACATGTCGCATTGTACGTGTTTGTAAGACACATGCATATCGCACACACTCCTGTGATTAGGATATTGCCACTGTGGCATGGATATCCTTCTACGTGTCCACACATGTCTGTACTGGGTGTGTAGCTGGTACATAGGCACCCATTGTACCTCTGAACACCGGACTTATACACACATCCATGGGTACAACACCCCACTTAGGGTATACCTTACACAACACCTTTACATAACTCAACATTAAAACGCCATGATGTTTATTGAGCTACGACTGTTAAAGTTTGCGGCTTATGTACAGACACCATGTCTGTACACATTTGCGGACTACATACTCAGGAGTGACCTCTGCTGCAAAGACAGGACCCATGTCTGCAAATATGTTTATGGATATACTCCGCATACACGACATACACAATAGCCACTATGAGCATGATGCTCATAGATATGTGCACACACATGACAGTGTGTGGCATGTGCTTGGGGGTTGCATTCCCAGACTGGACTCTCACCATGCTTTGGGACATGATTCCTATGTACATCATGCATGGACAGTCAGTAGCAGTGTTCATGTGATACCCCGCTTGGTGGATGGTGGACACATGTACGCCAGGGATCACTGCAATAACTGTACTGTGCAGAGATGCAGGTTACACATGGCTCTTTTGTTCACAGGACACTACCCTAGAGAGGTGCCACTGGTGTGCACACTGTAGTTGTTGTTACACATAGACTTGCCAGACTGCATGGTACCCCACTATGAACCTGTGGAGCTATTACATGTCCTTTGTGCATGGTTACTGGTATAGCCCTTCCAGTTAGATTAGCTGTCACGCTATTACAATGTCCCGTGACTACAGGCCATATGTATACTGTTATTGTACACGCCAATCATGTTCATGTTTGTCTGCACATCTCTTTTGCTAATCTAGTATGGGAGTAATGTTTGCGTCCTTTGCAAATGCACAGAGTGGATTACATATTATTTATTTCATCATAACTGTTTATACATATATTAATTACATACTACTCACATCACTATACAATACCTTTATTATGCATCATATGCCTGTTCTCCTGTGTAGCATATCTGACATATCAATCTACTGTACTATACATTACACATGTTTTACATGGTATTCCATAATTCAAAGCATACTTGCACAGAGGGTCCACCTTAGACATGTCATTGACGTTATATGCCCATACACATGCGTACTGTTACAGTATGTCTACATATACTATCCCCTGCTATGGCACATACTTATTGGACATACCCTACCACTGATGGTGGGTCGTATGATATTGTTCTGTTTAAAGCCGTCACGTTGCATCCCTTGTGGTGTATGTGCTGTTTACCTTGTGGCCCACTGCTGGACACACATCTTCTACAAGCATTAGTACGATCAGCAAGACATCACTACATAAATACCATTCCCCACTTTATGCATGGCGGACACTTTTAATTACTGCAAACCAGGCTATGCATACACTGACATAACTTAATACAGAACATACTATACATACAGTTAGTGTTCTACATACCTTGATATCATTCTGGTGTTTCGTCTCTATCTCGCTCTTCTGTATCACTCTTTCAACTGTTTTACGGTATGAGCATACAGTTTGCATATCTGGCAAGTCATCCTTATATATGTCTATACCTGCAACATGTGGTTTACTGCCACCAGTTGGTGGTCCGGTGTGACTTATTACATGCACTTCAGCTGTGCAGCTACTCCATTCGCCAGTTACGCGGCAACAGTGGGGTATAATTGAATTCTCCACTTGGGCGTTGGCCATTTGCCCTGCCTTTGGGGAGACGGCCTGTATTGCGTTTTGCTGTGTGTAATTGCAACTGCTATGTGTAGAGCCAAGCCTATTTTGGAGTCATGTCCCCCGTGGATTGTGTGTGACAGCTTGAGTATGTGGTTCTACCTGTGACTGTACCTGTCATCCCACCCATCTGATAAAGGACTATTGCAAACACCTGTAACATCGCCATTTGTTCCGTTATACGACGGATACAATTTTGCATGGCACCTTTAAATGTGTGTCTCACAAGGTATGTTAACGGTTCAGCAGATGTAATTGACTAACTAGATGTTTGGGCTGTGGTTACGGTCTGTATTGCTATTGTTTCCAGTGTGGGGGATGTAGGCCGGTGTACGTAGCATATACAGTTTTGTGGGGCTTGCATTTATATGTAGTCCATATATATGTGTGTGTGGGCCCCTTCCCTAATTACAGTGCTATCACTTAATAGACTTCTGTTATGGGAATTTACTTTGGGCCATTGTTAATTGGTTTCTATATGGTATGCAGGTGAGGTTGATACTTCCATACCTCTGGATGTACGGTGATATGTGCAGGGATATTTGTAAATGACAGCTATCCCATGTATGTCTGTCCCAGATATTTGCAGTCATTGCAGTTGTGTTGGTGACAGACCCTCTGTCACATGGCTTGCCACCTTTTCATATGGCCATAGTTGGACACTTGCGGGTCACACAGTGGTGTTTACAGGCTGACATATGGCCACAGTCAGTACACAGGATAGCACATACTTTTATTCTCATTACATACCAATTGTTCTTGCTCCTTAACTACTTACCGGTTTGCATGTAACATTTCCGTTTCTTACATACAGGCATGAGTATTTCCTGCAACTATTGCATAATAATGTCCTAAACTCTCGGACAGTTGCCCTTTGTAATGTTTCATGTCAGGACACACCTGCCCAGGGGGGCTGTCCCTCCCAATGTGGGACAGGTGTTTACCGCATGCCTACGGCTAGCTATACCCGCACCTACCGTAATCATCTACCTCCGAGTTGCCACCTACAGACACACGATGCAGACACACACACACACACACACACTTTAGTCACACAGGAACACACATGGCACCCTCAAAACACACATATACAGGCTACATCACTCACAACCACAGTTGTACACGGTACCTATGTGGACTGCACCACCGCCAGCCGTGACTACATGTCCTTACTATCGTCATATTGCTTGCGGTTCTACTGTTCCAGTACTGTGTTCTTTCTGTCTTTCAGCCTCCTGGTTATGCGTGTCAGTGTGTGACACGTTCCATAGTTGGCGGTATCCTGTTTATTTGTACCTCAAAGGTGTTTAGAATGTCGTCGACCTATCTATATATTTGTAGATGTCAGTGACCCCTTGTATATCGACATATATCACACTATCACCCTTTCTGTCTGTATTATATATGTATATATATATATATATATATATATATATATATATATATATATATATATATATATATATATATATATATATATATATATATATATATATATATATATATATATATATATATATATATATATATATATATATATATATATATATATATATATATATATATATATATATATATATATATATATATATATATATATATATATATATATATATATATATATATATATATATATATGTATATATATATATACATATCTCCGACAAGGGTGGTGACAGGCATGCTACGCCTTTCATTGTATGTTTGTCAGTGTATACTGTGTTTCCTGGACTCCGCACGTTTGTGTCTGTACCTGTCACATTACACACCTGCCATAGGTTAATATTACCTCCCATCCCACTTTGCGAGGGACAGTCCCTCTTTGTGAAGTTGTATCCTGTGAAATATTTGTGAACATAGCAAATGTCCTGTGACTTTGGGACAAACATATTCCCTATAGTTTATGTCATAGTTGCATGAAACACTTATTCTGTATCTGACCCACCTACATGTTACAGGACACAGAACACGTGCCTGCGACCATTACTAGAATAAGCTTTTTATCTATGCAAAACACTGACATTCTGGTTTTCGTACTGGCTGGGTGTATGTGTCACTCTGCAGACATCTGGCATATGTCCCACATTGGTCATTTGAACTGTGGCAACCCTACCGTATGTACATCTTGCCTAGCAATAGTGTTGGATGATTGTATACATGAATGCCTGTTCCACTCCTGGCAGTGGTTATTTTACCCTTCAGAGCAGGAACTATTTGCTCAGGGGTGACTAATGCTGGTGTCACCTGTTCTGTACATCATTGACCGTGATCTGCGCAGTGGTCAGTGATGCTTAGCCCTGTTCCGCGCATATCCATATAGTCATATTTAAACATCACTTACCAGCTGTGGGCAACGCTTATTCCCACTAACGTGTGCTACACATATTCTGATGACCTGCATCCGGAATGCATTACCCGTGCCATCGGGATTACGTTACATCCCTTGCGGGACGTGGGACTGGGAACATGCACAACAGTCACTGCATGTACCACTTGGACATCTGGGGGTTGTACACGAATTATGTCATTTTGTATGTGCAGTACACTACAGCAGTTACTCCACACTACACTCACATGGATAACTCCATTAGTTTACAAATTGATGGGTCCAGTTAATGGTTTGTCCATGTGATGTTTACTGGCTCTACTCCGGCATTGAGTATGTATATCACAATTAGCTACACCCAATAATTTGCTACACCTTCATACGACCGTGGATGCAGCATGCCAGGGTGACGAATGCCTGTCATGGGTACATCCCCTGCCTTGACACAACATCCATGATTACATTTTGTGGAGCCCCTCAGTAATGCAGCGGGTAATCCGTGATGATTGTGTGTAGGACAGTGCTTACACACATGTGCTCCCGCGATTGCCTCTGCTCCAGTAAGCGACAGTTGCTTACTCGATGTTGTGGCGACGGTTGTCACTGTTTGCCCTGTTTGGTGTTTTGCCTCTGACAATCGGGCATGTACCTACCAATGTACCTGAGAACCTATACACACAGCACCGACAGATGCTGATAGCCGCATCTACTGTTCAGGTGTTGACATTTCAGTGTTCCAATGGCTGTTGCGTGTACAATGTTTGAGGACTGCCTATGTAGGATTCCACAGTGGGCCACCTATACATCACAATTTACAGGTAGTCATGTTTGTGTGCCATCCGTGTTACTGTGTGTGCAGGTGGGGAGGGGTGTCAGTCCGTGGGAGCCTACACTGTCAAGGTATGTGCTATACATTTCCTCTTTGCCAAGGCATAGGCATATTGGGCACACCTCTGTCTGCCTACTGGGGCTGGCACAGTGTGTCCGTGGTCTGGATCCCTCTGTGCCTGTGTTGGCCTTGGCAATTGTGGTGGGCTGTGAGGCCCTCTCCCATTTTGACCCTGCTGCAGCTGTTTCTGCAGGATCATATTATGTAGCATGGCACATACTATGAAGATGCGGGCACACGTGCCTGGAAAGTACTGCAAGGCTCCACCAGATGTGTCCAAGCACTGGAACCGTGATTTCAGCATCCCGAACACACGCTCTATGATGATTCTGGTTTGTGCGTGTGCCTCATTATGGCGTTCTTGCATTGGTGTGTGTGCATTTCTGATGGGGGTCATCATCCATGGCTCCAGTCAATAGCCAGCATCCCCCACAAGGTGGCCTTGTGGAATGTCCCCCCTGACAAATACCTGATACAGCTGTGAGGCATGCCAGATATGGGAGTTGTGGTAGCTTCCAGGGCTGCCAGCACAAACATCCATGATAATGCCCTGGGCATTGCAGACAATCTGGCAGTTGATGGAGTGGAATCCGTTGTGGTTTATGTAGCACCTACCATACTCACTGGGTGGTGACTTGATTTGTATGTGAGTGCAGTCTATCGCACTCAGTACCTCCGGGTAGTTTGCCACATGGTGGAAGTGATGCATATTGCTGGCCAACTCCTCCTGAGTTTGGGGGAAGTATATATGCTCATTGGCATGTGGTAACATGGCATCCAGGAACTGGTGTAGTACCCTGGATGCCGATGCCTGTGAGATCCCCATTATATCTCCAGTTGGCCTTTGAAAGGTACCTGTGGCTAGTATTCGCAAGCTTACACATACCTTCGTGTCCACTGGGATGGGTTCCCCTCTGTTGTTTCTGGTTCTCAGGCGTGGCCGGCACAGCTCTATAATTTGCTGTAAGATGTCCCTGTCCACCCTGTAATGCTCTACTATCTCCAGATCATGTAGCCCCTGGTTGGTTACCCTTGGTCTGAACACTCTTCTCCTCCTCCGAGGCCTACGGTGGTTGTCAGCATCATCCTCCACAACACAGTCGGTCTGTAACACATGCTGATGAATCACAGCTATGGCAGCTCCCAACATATATATAGAGCTGAGTATATTTTTCTGTATTATTCTGTATTATAGAGCTAAATTGTTGCTTAGATATCTGTTGCCTTACTGTTCTGCAAATATACAGAGATCAGTATATATTTTTCTGGTTTTATAATTTGCACTGTGATTCCTCACATCTCTGTTGAAACTGTCTTCCCCACCCCCCGTCCCTGTTCTTGGTTGTAGTTTAAATTTGGTGGCTTTTGCAGTGCCCACCCCACTGTAGATTTGATCTAGCACACTCCCCCAGTCCCATCTCTTTACCGCATTCTACCTAATAAACCCTTTCTGCACTTGCTTTTATTCCTTTCTAATTTAATTACATTTTTTCAAACTGTGTGTGTGGACTAATATTGCTACATACTCAAGTGTGCCAGCTTGCACTGCATGTGAATTGTTTTTACTACTGTTTTTGCTACTTTTCTGGAAAAAGAAATTGTAAGCCTGTTTCCTACCTTTCCTGTAATTAGTGTTCCAGATACAGATTTGCTGTATCCAGGACTGTTTGTAAGCTTCTGAGCCCCCCCAAGCCTTTCTGTGTTGGAGGGAAGCCTTCTAGCTTATCAGTGGAAGTGGTAAGCATTAGGTAACCTGTCTACCACATAAGGAGTGGTTCTGGCCCAGAATTTGTAGTTATTGGCCATTTGGGCAGTCTTCCATCTCTCTCAACTTTCTGATTTGAAGGCCTGCATTTGCACTTGTTTCTGTCCTGTAACTCCTGGGCCCATCTCATTTGCTCACTCAAAAAAAAAAAAAAAAAATTATCTGCTTTTACTGTATTTGTGTTTCTTCCTACTTTATTTTGCTTTTGCGTCATCTTAATAGTACTCAATTGTATTTATTACTGCTTGGTGTAACTCATTCTAAGCCTTTTAGTTTAAGCACTTGGGCTTCAGACCAGTTGTTTTACATTAAGAAGGTTTGTGGTCTGCACTGTAGTGGCAGAACAGGTAGCTTACAGCCTTCTAAGTTGGGAACTGCTGATTGAGGGCTCAGTGTCTGTTATTCTAAAAGTGTATTAATTCTGGTTTAAGCACTTGGGCTTCAGGCCAGTTATTTTACATTAAGAGGGTTCGTGGTCTGCACTCTTATGGGAGGAGAGGCTGGACTCTGCCCTTCTGAGCTGAGAATTTCTGGTTAAAGGCTTATAGTGTCTGCATATTTGAACTGCTTCTTACTGAAATTGGTACACCTTGTTTGCTGTAGCATAGACTAGATCCATGCCTGCTGAATCTAGCTTTGTTTGTATAACTTGAGCACTAATCCAGGCATTCTTTAAAGTATTCAATTGTATTTATTACTGCTTGGTAGTAACTTGATTAAAGTGTAGCTATCATTCCAAGTCTTTTGGATTAAGCACTTGGGCTTCAGACCAGTTGTTTTACATTAGGAAGGTTTGTGGCCTGCACTGTGGTGGCAGGACAGGTAGCTTACATCCTTCTAAGTTGGGAACTGCTGATTGAGGGCTCAGTATCTGTTATTCTAAAAGTGTATTAGTTCTGGTTTAAACACTTGGGCTTCAGGCCAGTTATTTTACATTAAGAAGGTTCGTGGTCTGCACTCTTGTGGGAGGAGAGGCTGGACTCTACCCTTCTGAGCTGGGAATTTCTGGTTAAAGGCTTATAGTGCCTGCATATTTGAACTGTTTCTTACTGAAATTGGTACATCTTGTTTGCTGTAGCATAGACTAGATCCAGGCCTGCTAAATCTAGCTTTGTTTGTATGTTTGTTGTTTGTTTGCTTGTTAATTCCCTGAATTGCTAATTCCACCTAAAACACGGCTTTTCAGTGCTTCTGTGGATCCCTAGTGATATCTGCATTGCTTACTGTACTTATTTCCTTGTTTCACTTGAAAGAAAGTTACTGTTTGTCGTTTTTGCATTTAAGTTACCTGTAACACATTGCATTTAAGTTATCTGTCACTTACTCACTAAAGCAATTATATAAGTCAGCACTAAAAAATTAAAAGCACTACACCCTCACAAACTCCCCTTGAGTACCTTGTTCCCCATTGGCCCTTTTTTTCAATTATAAAGGAATTCCCAATACTATTCTAGCATGTCCAAAGGTCAGTTGTCAATCTCCTCTCCGGTCCAGCTGGTGAATCTGGGAATCTTGAGGCAATGTTACAACTGCAAAGTCAACATTCTCGAACTCATATTTACATTTTAACAGCTGGCACCCTGACCATCAGAAAAAAGCCATCGTTAAGGGGCAGATGGTCAGGGCGGCCAGGATGGTGAGCGACGATCAGGAATTTATTGAGGAATTGGAAGTATATGTCACAATTATTTTCCAATAGGGGCTATCCTGAACAACTTTGTCAAAATATTTTTCAGGAGGTAAAGGAAAAAAGGAATAATGGGACATATCAAGCATTACTTGAATGTGGATTTTCAATGCAAAGATGAAAAACAAGTGACACTTGTGTTGAACCTAAGTATAGTAATATTCCTTTATATATAACAACATTTAATGATACTTTTGAAATTATTGAAACTATAATCAAAAGGAATTGGAACATTTTGGTTAGGGATAACATTTGGGGTCACTTGTTTCAAGGACAGATTAAATTTTTATATAGAAAAAGCTTGTCATTTAAGGATATGTTCGAACAAAACAACAACAATAGATACAAATACAATACTAGAACAAAAGGTAACTTTAGATGCGGTAGGTGCTCTGTATGTACACACATCCATTGTACAGGCACCAATACGGTTGTAAATGCTTGCAACATCAATATTAAAGGACACTTTAATTGTTACATATCCAATGTTGTTTATCTTGCTTTATGTCAAAAATGTAGGACATTCTATGTTGGGAAAACTAGCAGGCATTTTAGGGATAGAATAAAAGAACATTTGTTAGATATTCAACATTTAAAAACAACTAATGCCTTGGCTAGACACATTATTAGTAATGCCGGACATAATTTTAAATTTTGTGTAATTAATCAAGTTATGTATGACCAACAGGGTAGGATTACACAATATGATTTGGATGTTAAAGAATTGAAATGGCAGATTCTTTTGGACTCATATAACTTACCTGGTTTAAATGAATATCACACCAGGGTTGGGAGGGTGGCCTAATGGTTAAGGTGTGTGCCTTACAAACACAAGGTGTGGGGTTTGAGTCTCACAAGGGATAATTAGCTAGGCTTAAAATGGCTCACAAGAGCAGTTAGTTTAGTACTAATCTATGAACCTATTACACCGTTATTAAAAATCAATAGGTTAAAGGGGGCATAGAGGTAAAATTAATCAGGGTTGCATAGTTTACATAGTGTATATAGTTTATTTAATACACATTGCATACAACAAATTGTTGTTATTGTTTTTGTTAATGTTTCATATTCAACATGGAATGACAACATTACGTATTTTTATACATTTTTCACACATTTTTTAATACATTTTTATTGTATTATATGAAACATATATATTGAATTCATGTATAGAAGTTATTATCAATGTTACATATTGAGGGTTTACATATATATGCATACATTATATACATATTTATTACATACATTTTTACATATATTTCATTATTTAAGAGTTTGCCATAAGTTGCATCAAATTAAATTAAAATTATATTGGCACATTATGTAGGAAATAAATTGTGTGTTGGACGCCTTACATTATATTATATATTTTCTTTAATATACAACACAGTGTTGGGTTTATATTAGGTAGTTTTTAGAGTGTTTTTTAGTAATGTGATTAATTAATTAACATAATATGTTATTTATGAGCCAGTTGACATTAATTAAGTAATTAATAGGGTAGAGTTTTATGTATTTAAGAATGTTTTACAGACTGTGCTTTGTATTCTGATGAAGTTCGTTGGTACGGACAAAACCTAGGTAAATACATGGAAAACACTTTGGTTTAATAAAGGAGCTGTTTTAAGTTGGCGGTGTGCTTCTTGTGAGGAATCCATATACCTTTGGAATATTGGCAGCATTGTGTTTCGGATTTGTAATTGCCGGTATTATTCTCCTTATTGGCTTGCTACCAGTTTCTTGCTTCAATCGTTATACCAGTCGGCGGTTGTTTTGGTTCCAATGTTACAACTGCCTCATGTACACAGACAACCCTCTCCTCCTCCCAACAAATTCCAACACATGTGAGAGATGCAACCATATAGCCAAACTGGAGGCTAAGCTCTCTCAACTTAGTACTGGCGTAACCAGTCAGGAGGAGAAGGAAACCACACTCACTACAATTCCAGTCTCACATAGACCTACCACGACAGCAAACCAAACACATAAACATACAAAACATACTGAGGCTCTAAATAAAAATCTGCCTAAGCAGCAGAGACCTCCAAAGCAGACACCCAAGCAACAGCTACCCCAAAACAAAACACGTGCAACACATAGCTCACAAAGCCAGTGTGCCAAACAGTCACAGCCCTTAAGGCTAAACAACACACCTGATACACTTGTAATAGGTGACTCTATCATCAGGCACACTGACATCCCGCTCACCAGGCTGAACAAGGAGAGGGTCACGGTGAGCTGCCTGTCGGGTGCTAGGATCCGCCACATAACACAAGCACTCAGGTCACTCCAAGGTGAGTACAAATATGACTCGGTCATTGTCCATGCTGGTGTGAATGACCTGAGACGTATCTCCCTGGACTACATGAAAAGAGACATAGAGGAGCTCTCTGAGCATGTAGCCCAGGCCAGTATGACCCTGACCTTGAGTAGCATCTTACCCTCACCAAGAATGATGCCACAATATGAAGACAAGATGATCAATTTCAACAAATGGCTTAAGTATTGGTGTCATTCAAAGGGGATCCAATGCCTGTCAGCCTGGGATGACATGCTCGACAAGCCACGATGCTTCACTAGGGACGGCTTGCACCTGTCAACCCTGGGCTTTCAGATATTGGCAAAGGCTCTTGCTTCCCCCAAAGTGCCTTTTTTAGGCAAGGCTCAAAAGACAAACCCACCTCCATAGATATCACAAGGGATAAGAAACTAAGAGTAATGCTACTCAACGCCAGAAGTCTAAACCTCAAGATGCATGCACTCAAAATTCTCCTTAGCATGGAGAACATCGATATCTGTGCAGTAACAGAAACCTGGTTCAAGGCTCCCGAGAGTACCCCAGCACTACCAGGTTATACCTCATACCATGCTTTTTGGCCCCAAAACTTGGACCGAACCATGAAAGGAGGGAGAGTATCAATATTCGTCAAAGATACATACACCTCCAGGTTGGTGGCACAGTATGAAGCATCAGAGACTATCCATGTGCAACTAACTGTGGGTAAAACTGCCTTCCAGTTTATAACCTGCTACAGACTACCCTCCCAAACCCAGGAACCCCACTCGGCCTTCTTGAGAACACTGGAAAATATGAAGGTCTCTCCAAACACCATTATATTGGGTGACTTCAACTACCCAAACATAGACTGGGAGCATTACTCTAGCTCCAACACCCTAGCCCAAAGGTTCCTAAAATGTATAAACTCAAATGCTATGGAACAACTTGTTACCACTCCCACAAGAGGGGAAAACATACTGGACCTGATCATCACCAACATGGGGACTCTATGCTCCAGACTAGAAGTGTATCCCTCACTGGTAAGATCAGACTATAAACTAATCTCACTGGATATTCACAACCCACCCCCACCCCCTGCCCAGAAAACCACAGTGAAAAACTTTTCTAAACCAAATTTCACACTCCTCAAAACCGAGGTGGAATCCTTCAAAGCCCCCGAGCCTGTGGAAAATACGGCCCAGACTGCAGAATCCTTTATAAACGCATTCTATGAACACCTTCAGGAATGCATGGATCATGCAATCCCAAATAAAACCAAGACCCAATCCTCCAAAGGCAGACGTCCTGTCTGGTGGACCCCAGCCATAAACAAACTATACATGATAGAGCAAAATCCCAAAAAGGGAAGGCATCTCTGATCAGTATTAGCAAAAAACTACGGGAACTCATAAAATCGTCTAAGGCCAGCTTCGAGAGAAAAATTGCACAGGACACTAAGGATAATCACAAGGCTTTCTTTAGTTATGTTAGGAACCTGGGTGGGAATTCCCAGATATGCTCATAATTAGTCCAAAATGACAAAAAATACATCGAACCCACAGACATTGCCAACATCCTAGCTGACAGGTTCAGCGCAAACCCCCCCTCCCCACCAAAAGGGCAAATATCTATCCCAACAGAGTGTTGCCCCCCTGACATCTCAGATGCTCAGGTAAGAGCCGCCCTCTCCAAAGCAAAAAACACAGCATCAATGGGACCAGACGGTGTCCCGGGCTGCGTCCTACATGAACTCCAAGAAGAGCTAAACGCAAACATAAAACTACTGTTCAATCTCAGCCTTACTACAGGATATGTATCCAAAGAGTGGAGTACAGCAACAGTGGTCCCTCTCTACAAAGGTGGTGCCTCAATGGATCCTGGAAACTATCACCCCATAAGCCTGACTAGCTTGGTCTGCAAAGCTATGGAAAGGATCATCATGGACCTCATAAATAAAGATATTGGGGACCTACAGACACTAGATCCGACCCAGTTCGGCTTTGTTAAGGGCAGATCCTGCCTCTTAAACCTGATTGATTTCTTTGAAACAGTCACCAAGGCCATTGACAAGGGGAAGGTGGTCCACACAGCCTACCTGGACCTTGCAAAAGCCTTTGATACAATACCCCACTCGGGCATTATAGATAAGCTCACCAGCTTAAATATAAATCCCTATGACACTAGATGGGTTGCAAACTGGCTCAAGGACAGAACCCACATGGTTATAATTGCTGGAGCTATGTCAGACTCCAAACCAGTTACAAGTGGTGTCCCACAAGGCTCAGTCCTGGGACCTCTCTTATTCGGTATATATTTCTCAGAGGTACAGGCCAACACGGAAGGACTGTGGCTGACCAAGTTCGCAGATGACTGCAAACTGGGTGCCATAATTGACTCTCCAGCCGACACAAGCATCCTCCAAAAGGGCTTCATAGAAACAGACAACTGGTGCCAGAGCCATGGCCTCAAGCTAAATGCCAAAAAGTGTATAGTCACCCCCTTTGGCAAAAACAAAGTGCCCACAAATTACCACATAGGTGGTAATCCATTAAGTACAGAAGAAGTAATTAGGGACCTGGGGACCCAAGTTGATAGCAGTCTCTCATTTGACAACCACGTGGCCAAAGTGGTTAGAAAAACATTTTATATAGCCCACCTAATCATGAAGGGATTCACATCTAGATCAGGGGAGGTCATCGTGCCTCTTTACTCATCCCTCATCAGGCCCATAATTGCGTACAATGCCCCTTTTGGGATGTACCTTACCAGACACTGCAGCAACTTGAAAGACCCCAAAAGTACCTCACCAAGAGGATCAAAGGGCTCAAACAGATGCCATATACTGCCCGGTTAAAGAAACCCCAGCTCTACTCAGTGGCATACCGCCTGCTCAGAGGCGATCTGTGCCTGACGTATAAAGGCATGTCCAACCCAGTATTAATGGACATGCTGCACCTCAGAAAATCCAAATCCCATTGAGCTATGCGCACAAGAGTCTTGAACCACAGCACTTAAATAAATAGGGCATGCTGGAGGGACAGATTCATAACCCAGAGGCTCCCTTCACTCTGGAATAAAATCCCAGTCCAGGTTAGGCAGAGTCCCTCATTGACTCTCTTCAAGAGGAATCTTGATGAGTGGATGGGAGATTGTAGGTTTACCCCGGGTATCACTTCTGTGTCATTGTTAGACAGAGGCACAGTATACTAACCTCAAAAAAGGGCATAGCAAAATTAATTTAAAATGGGTGGCGAAAGCCAAACACACTCTGGCTAGGCTTATAAATGCCCTAGGGCAGATAGCCTAGTATGAATCTATGAACCTATGAATCTATGTACATTTTAAAAGTTCCCCATCTGTTTACACCTATGGTGCAGTATTTGGGAATTCACAGGTGTGTGTTGGGTGCTTTCACACTTTATCCTGTTTTGCTGTGAACACTGATGATGTCATAGGGTGTATGTACGATTGTGGCTAAAGGGTATCTTCTGTGTTTTATTAACGGAACCACTATTGTGCTGCCTTTGGTGTTGCATTACATTTGGATGCCATGAATTACCTCCTGCCCTTCCATTTACATTTGTGCACGTTACACCTACCATTTGCTGGCATGCATCCAGCTGCCTGCTTTCATTTGTACTTTCCTAGACCTGGCTTATCTTGCGTAATGTGTGCTATTGCCGATCTACTGTGGGTTTGCTTTGCTCTGCTATGACAGTTCTACTATCTTTGCATTCCAGGTCCTACCCTCCTTTCTTTGCAATCTTATGCTTCCCCTATCCTGTTTTGCAGGTTTCTGCATGAAGGCTTGTCTACTGCCATTGATTGGCCACCGTGAGTTGTTAATTGCTCATTAGTACGCCAATTACCCTGCTTCGGCATTTCCTTCTTTTCTTCCCCTGACCTTCCTGTTTGTGCTATTGTTCACGGCGCGTGCATCCGCTTACCGGGTTTCGGGCACGATTTCATCCCCGTACACATGCGCTTTCGTGCACCATGTGTGCTCTCAGCTAAACGGTTCTATACCTTCCTCCCCACCCCTGTCCTGCAGCTTTGCTTAGCAATGGCCAGGCCAGATTTGCATTGCTCCAATGTGCTTACTGATATGGTGGCACACCCCTCTGCTGATGTCATGTATCACCTCTGATACACTCCTCGGTGTTATAGCGCTGCACCGTCAGGTACATCCTTAATCCAGCGGGACGTTTGCGATTCAGTATTACCTGCCTCATTTGCATGGCATTGACTACTAATTCATAGTTACAGCGCCGAACACTGTCGCAGGCCCTTGGCAACCCTTGCGACTTGCTTGTGGTGTGCCATGCCTACCATTGCATATTATGGTGCAATCCTGATTTGTCTTTCATTGTGATTTTTTTGACATTTGTATATATTTCCTTTGTATTCCTGTTTGCACACACATGCCCTGCAGTTGTACTGTGCGTTACTGTGGACATGACATTAAATGTTGTTTTTTTAGGTGTTGTACATCTTTTCTTGTGCCATTGGCTGTGTATTTCGCCATTGGCATATGTTAACTTTGTAATACATGAGTCTGGTCTACTTCCATAACTCCGATGTTCTGTTTGGGAAAATGTAAACCATGTTTTTTGGTTTACATTTCCATGGGCTTGCACTATGCCTGCACCACTTCGTGAATCACTGTATGCCTTCATTAGCATGGTGCGACACTGTGCATGGGGTGATTTGCATACCTATGCCGAGGGCTGCGTAGATCTGGTGTACGCCGGTAGTGCACGTGGAGCTGGTTCGTACCTGAATCGCTCGGCGGACATATTTGGCATTGTCCCGCATACGCTACGCCTGGCACAGGCTTCATGAATCCAGGGGATTATTTATATTTGCTGTTGTCTGCCTGTTATTCTTGTGCATTGTAACAGATGTATTTTAGATGAAAAGAAAATACATGCATGTCAGTCCCGTGACTTTAAATCTTTATTTAAGCATGTCAGTCTTGTGACTTTAAATCTTTACTCTTATTAACTATTTTTATTTAATTTTATGCACTAGAACTGTTTCGTTTACCTTTTGACTATGCTAAGAATGGCAGTCATATGCTCTACTTTACTGTAGTACTGATAAATGTATTGCTTTAACATCTGAAAATGATTTGTCCAGACATCAGATCCTACCATTTTACCATGTATATTTAACCATTTTCAAAACACAAACATATTATAAAATATATCTCTTTTGTACAGATTAGCTGTAGTTTCCTGCTCTTTTCCAATGTGTGGAGGAAGTCAGTTTTTGTCAGTTCAGCTAATTTATTTCCTTTATCCTGTAACTGCTGTTCAAGAGTTTCCTCATAGTCTAACTGATATGTCTCAGGAGCCTATTCTGCTGAATCTGAAACTCCTAAGTACTTTTGAAAAGATGTATGTATAACTTGTCTAAGCTTTCTGAACTCATTGTGTCTGTCTTTTAGAAGTTTATTACATTATTTTGTAACAAAATGTACTAGTGGTCCTGTCAGTAACTGATTTGAGTCACATGTGGTGACAGGACATAACTGTTCAACATCTGAATATAATAGAAACACTTTACCCTTAGTTCTGTATGATGAACAGATCTGTCTTCACAGTCTATTTTTTTAGCAATATGATGCAATACTTTTTATGGCATAATACACAAAATGCAGTTTTTGTTGAATCACACAATAAACATTTGTCATACCCCACATGGTTTTCTTTGAGATACCAGTCAAATATTGTAATACATTTGCATAATGTCTTACTATCAACTTGCCCTGATAAGGTGTTACATTTACTAATGTGCTTTGTATACCAACATTGCAATTTACTCCATATTTTATCTGGTTGTTCTGTTACATTAAGAGTAAAACTTGACTTACATTTGCTGGAATTCTGCCTGATAGCATCCATACTAAAAATGTGACACATAAAAAGTCTTACCAGTGAGCAAGAAAACAGGTGATCAGGCTGTTGTTGCAAATGGCTGGAAATTTTTCAAAGTCACTCGAGAAGCTGGTGAAGCACAACAGGCAGCGGACTGCTGTACAAAGTAGATATCCAACTTTCCTTGGAGTATTTATGGCACTGTGACTTTCCTGTACTGCAGGCACAATCTGGATTCAGATGTCAGAAAAAACTTTACTACTGCAAGCTGCATAAACTGGAATACTTCTGTTTAGAAATTACACATACGTACAAATGTTAGTTACTGCAATTTGACTGAAGTGACCCTCTGCAGGGCTTACCATCACTACCTCTGTGTTCGAATGCAGGATAGCTTGCCATTGAAAAACTATATGGTGCTGCTTAGTGTGATGGATTTGAAGTCTTCTTAAGACACTCAGTCTTGCTGGCTGGATTCTGCTGAAATCAAAGTCTGGTTATAGTTGCATTCACAGTCTGTTGCATACAGAAACTTGCAGAATATACACTGATGAGAGAATATACTTTGCAGCATCAACTTAGAGCAGTAACAAATAACTTTTTATAATAAACCACACGTACTAATGTTACAGCTTTTCATTATTGTTCTACTTTACTTCTCAATCAGCATGGATGTTATAACATTTACCTCGGGACAAATGTGTCCTACCAATACCCCTAACATAACTGGATTAATACAGATCTTTATATACAATTTTAGTCATGCACACACATATACATTTCTTTTTTGTATTCTATTTTAGAGAATTTCTCATCTTGTAGAAACAATACTGATTGTTGCAGATGCTGATGCAAATGCTGATTTAATAATATTATTTTTAAGCTTCCTTGTTTAACAATGTCCTGTCACATTTTTGCTGAATTTATAAGAGGCCAGCTTTTCTGACAGTGTGAAAATCCTGTTTTGGTCTTTAGTATTCTATTTGGATCTTTGTATAAGAACATCTGTTCTTGTGCAATTGCTGATAAGTGCAGAAAAGCATGTTTTTTAAGGAAACACATTGTAACAGTGTCATATGATAGAAACATGTCATGTTGTCCACTCAAAAAAAAAAAAAAAAGCAGATTTTACATTTTTGCTCCCACTGACAATGAAATGCATACATCCTGTTTTTAAGTCTGTAAGGAAAGATATCCATTCAGTAAGTTCCTTATTTTTCAAGCAACAGTCATTTAGTATAGATGCTAATCACATATTACTAAACTCTGTTTCTGCATTTAAGCAAGCTTTATTTTATACCTTATTTATGTCACATATTTGTAACAGAATTACTTTCACTCTTAAAACCCTGTTGAGCATAATCTTACAACTAATACTGATGTACAGTAAAGACCTTTACAAAAAACTGTTGTGTTTATTCTGGTATGTTGTTGTTGACATATATAGAATGTATACAAGTTCTTCACAGCAAATATAGCTGTGACAGTATACATTAACTGAGGTTCATTTGTGAAAAAGCTGTTAAGAGAAACTGTAGATGGTGTAGCTGTAAAACGAGATATAAATTAAATGTGAAATATATACTGCACTAAGCTCTGAACCCTGAATAGTAATATGTACTGTATCAAAGTATGTTCAATGCAGCATTGCCTTCCGTTAACCTTTGCTTTCTAGATTGTAGTAATCCAAAGGAGTCATGCACAGTACAATAACTATCTGTCAGGTATGCATCACATGAGTACAAGTCCAGACTGTCTAACCAAGAGACTATTAGGCAGAAACCAGTGAAACAAGAAACATCAGTTCCCAAGTAGCGTATTGTGATGAGATATAGCTTAGTTGTTAATTTTGCATACCCAGACATGGTCCAAATCTAGGGAGTGGTACTAAGATGTGTGCAAATCAACACACAAGGAATCAGGAATAAATGTAAAAGCAGTCAGGTAGTGTTAACAGATATTTTCCCCACAGATTTTACAGGTAAGGAAATGATGCCAGTAGCTGTATGAAGTGTATACTAATAAACTATGTACAACTGTTCAATTGTACCACCACATGCCTGCAAATGACAGCAGGGTAGGTACATACAATATGCACTCTTCCTGAATCATACCTCTCAACTGTACATATATTCACTGAATGTCCAGATATTTGGCTCAGCTTTTTGGTCCATTTTACATAAAGTAGTGATGTCATGGCAAATCAGTGGTAAATCATTATAGACTGAAGTTAGAAAATAATGATAGACACCTCTGATATATCACCTCTGTGGCTCTGCTTGACAGGAGCACAGGAAAATAATTTTCTTGTGTGACGAAAGCCAGGGTACCTTTTTGGCTAGGCTTATATAGGCCCTAGGGCCAATAGCCTAGTACCTACCTATGAACATTTAAGTGTCAGACATCATATCCCTCAGAAAAGCCATGAAAATGCAAAACCTGTTATTTTACCAACTTTCTAAGTTTGTAACAGCAATATCTAAAAATTGTCCATATGTATTGGCCTTTGTCCTGCTCTTATGTATGGCTTTGTCCAGATGTCATGCTCTAAGTGGTTGAGAGGTATGTTCCCGATATATGTCCCTCAAGTGTCATGCTGTCATAGCTATTGGTCACTGCTGCAAATAATCCTGGACACAGATAGGAAACCAGTTGATGTATGCCAGCAGCACACTCACATACCAGCAGTTCAGGGTACCCCTCCTTTGCCAGATATGTAACCCTAACATTTACAAGCCCCCTCTACTCATGTACCCAGAGTCATCACAGTTTGCCTCATACCATTCCAGGCTGACAGTTTAATAGGTATGTTTGTACTACAAAATCTATGGGCCATAGGCAGATGTAAAATGAGGGCAGACCCATAGAGTATTGAGCAGTACTGTTGTGGAGAATTGAAGCATAAACAGTTGAATGACTTTTTGTCTCTCCCCTCACCCCTCATCTGCATCAATAATTATTACTCATATACTACAGGTATGTTGTGCTCAAACCCTAATGTTGGCACTTGTGTTATATTATTGTTAATATGTTTGATTGCTTGCATGTTAACATACTTTGTTCAAATACTATTGTTGGTGGCCTGTTGCCGTCAATGTTATGGCATGCTGTTATGACACATACTGTTGTTCCATTTATGCATGTGTTCTGTTTGTTATGCAATTGTTTCAAATCTGTTTTATGGGGTTAATTGAAACACCCACACATGCTCTTATAACTCATCTTGAAATGTGCTGTTCATGACTAATCAACATATTTTGTAAAACTCAAAAAATAACGAAATCAGCACCAAAAGCACCAAGAAGAAGCAGTCGCAGGCAAGCGATATCCAACAGCGATTTTATTGCTATAAGATTGACATCACACCAACAAAACAGTAGAGATCTGATGAAGTCCACGTTATGTGTGGATGAAAGCGCTTAATCCTAGTACTGATCTGTACTGTTTTGTTGGTGTGATGTCAGTCTTATAGCAATAAAATCACTGTTGGATATCGCTTGCCTGCGACTGATTCTTCTTGGTGCTTTTGGTGCTGATTTCATTATTTTTTGAGTTGTTGGTTCTGCACCTACTTTACTTGATTATATTTTGTAAAACCTCAACACCATAGTGCATTTGGGAAGGCAGATCTCAGCGGAAATGCCTGTCCCACCTCACCTGGCCATGGCACTGGGCCCCAGTATGTCTGGGACCCAACCCAGATTGCCCTCATCTGCTAGTCCTGCACTACTTTTGGGTGGACCCACCACATGGGATGGAGCCCATCCCCCCAGGAGCAGGTATGGACAGGAGCCTGTCACCCACAGTCAGATCTGGGGTTTGCTGTGCAGTACCCTTTGATCTGAGTTCGGAGAGCAGCTGTGCCAGATTGAGAGCCGCTTGGTGCACCTCAAGGGACAGGCCATCCCTCCTGTCCAGCCCCCAGCACAGTTACCTTTGGGACTGTGAAGGTGCTGTGGTGCCTGTCCATGGGTGGGGATCTCAGTCCCACTGTAACCATATGGGGACCATGGGCCAGGGATTACTAACCACCCTCCTCATGAAATGGGTTTACCCCCCTCATGTGTCATATACTGCCCCTGTCTGCTGTCTTGTCTGTCTTGTCTGTCTCCCTACCCAACCTACCTCCCCAGATGTACCTACAATCCTTCCCAACATCCCACTCTCACCTTAAAAATAAGAAAATGGCATCTGTCCCAAATAAATATATCACCTAATACATAGCTGTCTATTTCGCAAACGTGTCCACTGGACACATGTAATCTGGTAAAATTGACTTGACAACACATTTCTGATGTCCTCACCCCTCTCTCTGGGATTTGAATGCCCAAATTCACCTCCAAATTTTGTACAAATGCACAGCTGTTGCTATATTAGAAATGGATAGCTATGGGCTTTCCCTACACCCATCCTGCGTATCCCTAGCTATCTTTCATATTGTTTATCCTCTGTGTGCCCCATTTTCACCACTTTCCTATCACCCCTTTTTCTTTTCTTTCAAATGAATTAGAGTGGGTGGAAGCAGCAGTAAGTGAGTTTGGACGATGCTAAGTGAAGTCAACACATATTAAGCATATTTACGGTTAACTGTGTGTTGGCATTGCTTAGCATTGTGCAAACCCAAGCAAACCCACTTAACGCCACTTAAAACTACTTTATTGCTCTGACTCCATCAGCCACTGTTCTGCCTAGCAACAAAATAATCAGCCCTGCCAAATCTTGGACCCAGGGCCCTGTATACCCTAGTCAGAGAACTCTACCACTACACCATTTGAAATGTAGGGATTTCTGATGATTTTTCAAGCATATCATGCAGTAGATTCATTCAACAGTAGAGAAAAGATTCTGTAGAATCAGTCAGGTTTTGTATATATGCATATACACATGTATATATGTACGGAGATGCATATGTATGGAAAAATATATACATAATATATATAGAGATATACCTATAAAAATATATATATATATATATATATATATATATATATATATATACATACATATATATATGTATATATAATGGAGTCATATCTCAGAACCATACCTCTCAACCTCTTAGTGCAAGAAATCTGATGAAAGGCTGTCAAAATGGAGCGACAATGGACCAAACTAGGGACCTATTTTAAATATTGCTTGTATAAATGTAGGAAGTTGCTAGATTAACAGGGTTTGTTGCAGCATACATGTTCTGAAGGATGTGAGGTCTGAAACTAAAATGTATGTTATCATTTACTGACATAAATCCTCAGATCATCACAATGATTTACCAGAGAAATAAAAATAATGAATATGTGGAACAGAACAGAAATATGAGCAATAAACCTGGACATTCTGAAACAATCTGGCCAGTCATGAGGTATGCTCAGAACCACTTATTGCAATGAATCTGGACCAAGCCTGACAAAGTGGGTGGAGAAAGCCATGAAAATAGGGACATATCAAAATAGTGGCGTTGATAAGCTGACACGGTTGCTGCAGTAACACCCTCCCATCTCTTTTAACATATATTGACTGAATTAGCACAAGTCCAACACTCAATAATGTCTCACTAGTTAGTGACTTAAATCCTCACATCATCCCACTGATGTGTCAGAAATACAAAACACTTATGGGGGCCAGAAAACACTACATCCTACAAATATCTGGACATAACATCACATTAGGGAAACTACACTGAGCTGCTAAGCATGTCACCAAGCACCGTCCAAACTACATTCAGACTGACACAACACTATCCCAAATCCGCTATGGGCAATTACACATGTATTTGCAAATATATCAGGCACTACAGGGGATGCAACAGCACTGAAAAATAGACAGTGTGAAAGTGCATACCCACAACCAATTTCACAACAGTCACAGTGACATACAGGTAAGCCAAATGAACAGTAGAGTATAAGGACTGTGTGAACAAAAACATCATGTTTGCCACTAACACACTACCCCTACATATATCGGTTCAATTCACAGTGTAGTATGAGTCCTGATCATGGAATAAGACATGTCGCAGTCTGCTCCTACAAACATATACAGCCAACAGACAACATAAACTGGAGCAGCAAGCACAGTCAGATAGAAAAGGAGCTATAACATTTACAGCTACCCCCTCCTTACACTGGCCAAATAAAATTTACACACTACACTGCTACACAATCCTGACCAACACGCCCATTGAAATCTGCTCCAATCACCACTCTCTCACCCTTGGGTACAGTCATCACCATTTCAACCAACTCACTCCAAGATTTTTCTTTGTCAGCCATCACACACCCAACTTGCAGAGCATATGCACTTACAACCTTCATCATTACACCATCAATTTCCAGCTTCATAAACATCACTCTATCCAACACGCTTTTCACCTCCTAAAACACTCTTGGCATACTGCTCTTTCAGGATAACCCTGACACCATTTCTCCGCCCATCCACACCATGATAGATCAATTTGGACCCACCTCCAATACTCATAGCCTTACCGCCTTCCATCTGGTCTCTTGCACACACAATATATCACCCTTCCTTCTGTCCATCATATCAGCTAGCACGGTCCCTATACCAGTCATACTGCCAACATTAAATGTTCGTTCCTACCCTCACTACCACACTCCTAGCCTTTCTCCTCTCTTCCTGTCATATGAGCATCAGACATCTTCCAGAGTATGTCTTTGAATGCGAAGGCTACTGTGCTATCAAATGACTTAAGTGTGTTACAGGAATATTAAGAAAGTGTTACTAATCTTGGCCAATCGCCCCCCCATGTATATGTGGCATCCTCCAGATGTTCTGCCATAACAGGTTGAGAGGAATGACTGAGCAGCAAGAGTGGAAATACAGTGTGCCATACTGACACAGAACAGAAATGTATACCAGGTATTACCTGTGCACATAAAAAATGAAAAGACCAATGGTTAGACCACAGCTGAAGATAAAAATGGAATAATCCACATCAGGAAATAAATCACTTGCAGCTTCACAGTAGTGCCCTTTATAAAACCAAAAGTTGTAACTGAGATGTAGTAGTCAAGGTAGGAAACGGTTCACTTGCAGTTTCACACCACTTTATTAAACAAGAGTAAGCGCTTTCACGATCTAAGTCAGCTGATCGCTTCTTCAGACTCATAAAAACAGTTAAAACATTGGTATTTAAAATATGGTTCAACCAATGAAAACACATATAGAATTATGACATAGACTAATTAAAATTGCATACATCAGTACATTAATTTGCCTTATATTCTGCATAAGATGAAATAAAATATACATATAACAGACACATTTTATGTAATAATCCATATTACTTAATGTTTTAGTGGTCTGGATTTTAAAAAAGGTTTCAAGGAAACAGCATTGTTCAATCCAGGAGACCTATCTGCCTGAAGTAGTAAAATCCATCTTTGTTCGGCTTCCTCTACCTTATTCCTTATATCACCTCCCCTCTTACTTTTATTTATTATTTCTAAAACCATGAAATTAAAAATATGTTTCCTATCTTCTTCTTCCACATGTTTTGCTAAAGCACTTGTGTCTTTTTTATTTCTTATATCTCTAAGGTGTTCTGTGAGTACAGAAAATGTAGAAAAAATGACTGCAGTACAGATTTCTGAAAATTCAAATATGCATAGTACTGCCCCTTTAAATCAGAATCCCTGTGAGAACAGTGATGTCAGCACAGAGAGAGTATGTATAGAACCTCCCACATTTGAAAATGGTGGAATGGCAAAAGAAACTTTCCAAATGGCTTGCACTAACAGAAGGATGGATTCCAGTGTTAATTCTGATTCAGTAGCTTTTTTGGAGCAAAAGGAAGCTACACAAACTTCAATCCATCCATTTGTGTTAAAGAAGGCGCTGCCAATAAGGGACAGGTCGAGCAGCAGAAATCAAAGAGGGAGAACGCGATTACAGCAGAGGGAATGAGTGACTCCTGCATATATGAACACCAGGAGCAAAAACCAACAAAAAACTTGATAATTAATATATCTAGCTTTTCTTTAACTGATGCACAAGCCTCGTTGTTAAATAGAGGCCTGAACTTTATTCCAGCACAGAAAACAGTATTAACTGATTTATTAAAAGAGCAGAAGTTATTTTCTCGTAACCTAACACTTAAAACCATGTTTAAAAGAAATGTATTTGATAATATGTTTAAACAACCTAGTGCCTTTGTACCCAAGATACATCCCACAGTTGAAACTTTCACTAATGTGTGTGAACATGAAATTAGAGAGATGCATGCTAAAAATCTTCCACCTAGATCTTATAACTTGAGTAAATCAGAAACTGAAGCACTGTCAGAACTAAATAATTCTCACAGCATTGAAATTAGGCCCACTGACAAGGGGGGCAGTGTAGTAGTAATGGATAAGTTTTTTTTATTACAAGAAAATGATGGAACTTTTGAAGGATACAGATACTTATGTTGAACTAAATGAGAGACAAGTACAAGGTATAATTGATAGGATATCTGTATAGATTTTTGACTTATTGATTACTAATTATGTATCAGAGGAATTGTTTGACTACTTTCAGATAGAACATCCAACTATACCCATTATTTATGGTCTACCTAAAATTCACAAAGACATCATACAGCCCCCTATGAGACCTATTGTATCCAGTAAAGGATGGGCCACAGAAGCCATCTCAATTTATATTGAACAAAATTTACAAATAGTCCTAAAATCATGTGAGACTATACAAAGGGATACAAAGGCATTTCTGCGACTGTTATATAATAAGACCAGGAATATTAATAGAAATTATATGTTTGTGACAATGGATGTCACTTCACTGTTCACAGTGATACCGAATAAATGGGGTATTGAGAAAATACATGATATTCTGACCTTGAAACAAGTTTTTCAAAGCACTAAGATTAATTTGATATGTGAGTTGCTTGATATTGTCCCAGAAAATAATGTCTTTATATTCAATGACAAGTTTTTTCTACAGAAAGTTGGTGTAGCAATGGGCACGGCTTGTGCTAACAGCTACGCCAACTTAGCATTGGCTGCATGGGAAAAAGATCATGTATTAAGTGCTAGCAATAAATATGCCTGCAAAATTGTATGGTATATACGTTTTGTAGATGACGTCTTCATAGGTTATGGGATGGTACTAGTGAAGAGTTGCAAGAGATGGTGGAGTACTTACATAGCACCACTGAATTTTTAAGATTCACTAGTCAACATTCCAGGGACTCTATTGAGTTCCTAGATGTTTTGGTTAAAAACAGCGTTAGACGAACTTACAACAGGGATGTATAGAAAATCTACATGGAGAAATAGTATCTTACATAAGACTAGTATGCATCCAACATTTGTACACAAAAATGTAGTGAAAGGACAATATATGAGAATAAGCCGCTTACATAATACAGATGAAGGCTTTGTGAAGACAATGACTATATTAGAGAAAGACTTCTTAAACAGAGGTTATAATAAGAAAGACATAAATGAAAGCTCTAAATATACCATTGAAAATAAAGATGGGAGATGTAAACCGCTCTTCTCAAATACTATAGAAGATGTTAAAAGCAAGGAAGGTCATGATTTTAAAGTTATATTCCCTATAACTTATTCAAGTGACATCAGAAGGTTCTGTAATATTTTTGAGAAGAATTGGAATGTTTTATTGTCGGATCCTGACTTGAGAGAATTGTTAGAAGATAGACCCAGCTTTTCTTTTAGAAATAAGAGGTCCTTAAAAAGGCAACTGTGTTATAAATCCAGAAATAATTAAAGAATGATCCTATCTGATAGGCAGGGGACTTTTCCTTGCAGAAATTGTACAGCATGTGACTATTTATATAATAAATCTACATATAAACATCCTACACTAGGATTTATAATTGATATAGATTTTTATGCTGACTACAGAACACAAGATTTGGTTTATTTCAGCTTCTGCACTGTCTGTCATGCCTTTTATATAGGCAAAACCAATAGGTGTCTAAAGGAACGTATCCTTGAACACCTTAGAGATATAAGAAATAAAAAAGACACAAGTGCTTTAGCAAAACATGTGGAAGAAGAAGATAGGAAACATATTTTTAGTTTCATGGTTTTAGAAATAATAAATAAAAGTAAGAGGGGAGGTGATATAAGAAATAAGGTAGAGGAAGCCGAACAAAGATGGATTTTACTACTTCAGGCAGATAGGTCTCCTGGATTGAACAATGCTGTTTCCTTGAAACCTTTTTTAAAATCCAGACCACTAAAACATTAAGTAATATGGATTATTACATAAAATGTGTCTGTTATATGTATATTTTATTTCATCGTATGCAGAATATAAGGCAAATTAATGTACTGATGTATGCAATTTTAATTAGTCTATGTCATAGTTCTATATGTGTTTTCATTGGTTGAACCATATTTTAAATACCAATGTTTCAACTGTTTTTATGAGTCTGAAGAAGTGATCAGCTGACTTAGATCGCGAACGCGCTTACTCTTGTTTAATAAAGTGGTGTGAAACTGCAAGTGAACCGTTTCCTACCTTGACTACTACATCTCAGTTACAACTTTTGGTTTTATAAAGGGCCCTACTGTGAAGCTGCAAATGATTTATTTCCTGACGTGGATTATTCCATTTTTATCTTCAGCTGTGGTATAACCATTGGTCTTTTCATTTTTTTCGCTTGAGGTGTATACCAGGCGTTTATCCAGCTTTTTTTTTCTTTCACGTATTACCTGTGCACATGTATGTATGAGTAGGTGTACCTGGCCACCTAATAACAACAGACATGGGATGCAAAATGTCAGGTAAATAAACTATACATGTTGTACATGTGCATAATCTTAGTTTCTGTGCATCCAGCAGAGTTAGATTTCTACAACTACTGGTTGTTGCATTGCCCGGACTCAGACATGGGTACTAGAATAAGCATGATTATCAGGTTGAAATTAGAGAGGTGTCCAACTGTGTTATGACCTTGTGTCCATGCCTACTACAAACAGCTATATGACCACCTACACAGCTGTATGAACTCAGCAATACCTTACTTGTAAAACCTGCCTCCACCAAGGTAGAGTAATCCCCTTTGCTAGAGAGCAGCAATACACAAACCACATAATTGGTTGCTATATTGACTGCACAGGGCAAAGTAGGAGCAGGCACCAACTTTGTCTGTACGAGCATATAAGGTCACAGGTGGATTACTATAAGGCAAACTATGAGTACAAATTGGACACATCCACCAAGGGCAATCACAAGGCCATCTTCACATATGTCTGCAATCTCAGAGGCAACAACCCAACCCACCCTGTAATGGTGGTCAATCACACCACATATACACACACACACACACACACACACACCATAGTTATAGCCAACCTGCTGCAGACAGGTGTAGGGAAAACATCACCCCTCTGGCTCACCATCAGTATAGGTGGATATGCGCAGCACCCACACCCCTCCCTTTATCAGGGAGCAGGTGCATACTGCCTAATCAAAGTCAATAAAAGCAAGTCTCCATGGGACATGATAACATTCCTGTCTGCATTCTACATGAGCTTAGGCATGTGCTTCCAGCTCCATTACACACTGTATGCAAGCAAAGCCTGAGCATCATTGACATCCCATCTGCAAGGAAGACGGCTACTGTAATCCCTCTACATGAACATGAATGATGAATGGTGGTCTATGCAATGTACTGGCCTTCATTGGGGAACATGACACATCAGGACCAAGAGTGCAATGCAGGTTCATACTGTGCTGGCAGATGACAGGGATATGATGTGGCCGTAAGTGGTGGATAATGATAGTCAATGTTGATGTGCTGGCTCTGTAAATAACTTTCAGCAATGTCTGAGGTCCTGTGATGTGTTTCCCTGTTTATGTCTTCCAGGTGACATGCAGCGGCAGGCAGCATATACCATAGATGAAAATGCAGCCATCACCGATGCCATAATTCAGCATCATGGGGTGATGTCTGGCCATAGCAGACAAAATCTGTGGGAGCAGACTACCGTGTGGGATGCCCTTGTCCACAGAGTTAACACCTTGGGCCACCATGGCCACACATATGATCAGGTCAGGCATTGGACAACTGACCTGATACATCGTGGCTGGCAAAGGGCTGCTGCCGTGGCCAGGGACTGTACTGCTACAGGTGGGTGTCCAGCCACACAGGCCTCACTTACAGCAACAGAGGAGCTCCTTGCTTACCTTGGGGCAGCCCCCACACAACAGCCAACACAAGAAACACAAGTTGTGGAGGTGGGTGGCACCCAGGTAACAGGCAATGAGGGTCCAGTCAAGGCCACAGTGCACATCAGTTTAATCATGTAGCAGTCATACTGTCTTCTATAGGGTATCAAGATGCATATGTTAGTTCGAACTGTATTTTTGGGTGGGGTTTAGTAATGCACACAAGTGTGCATCTGTGGTGAAGGACAGCAAATTGTGTACCATCAGAGCTTTTACCATACATGTGCAGAAATAAGTTGTCTTCCAACAACGTATAAACTATGATGGGACTTGACAACAACAGAGTTTATAGTCATTTAGACGAAAACACAATTATGGCAGTAGAACAAAAGGGCGATAAAAGAAAGTCATATGGAACAAAGGATCATTTGTTGTTTAAAAACGTTATAGTGGATAACTGTAAGAAGGGGAACAATCTAAGTATGGCATGGATTGACTACAAAAAAGCATTTGATAGTATCCCACATTCATGGATAAAAGAGTGCTTAAAAATGTATAAGATACACCCTACACTGATTAACTACAATGCAGTAACCATGAAACAGTGGCAGACCACTTTGCAATTGAGCAATGATAAAAGACAGATTATTATACCAGGGATAAAAATTCAAAGGAGGATATTTCAGGGTGACTCTTTGTCACTGTTGCTATTCTGTCTTGCCATTAATCCATTAAGCTGATTACGTAACAGCTTAGGCCATGGCTACAACTTGGCTCCTAGAAAACAACAAAGTCTAATGACTTCTCATCTTCTCTTTGTCAATGATTTAAAACTGTATAGCTCATCAGATGAGGAACTGAAAGCACAGCTGCAGGTTGTCAAAACTTTTTCAGATGATATTGGAATGTCATTTGGTCTTGATAAATGTGCAAAAGCAACCTTTAAAAAGGGAAAACTTCAGTACCAGGAAAACATCAGTTTGGGACAAGAATGTGATATAAAAGAACTTGAGCAAGAGGGAGTGTATAAATACTTGGGAACTGATGAAGAATCAGCAATAAAACATGAACAAATGTGAATAAAACTCAGTAAGGAGCACTTTAGAAGACTTAAATGAATCCTTAAAACAGCATTGACATCTAGGAACAAGATCCAAGCCATAAATCAATTTGCTCTTCCTGTCCTAACTTATAGTTTTGGAGTGATTGACTGGCCCCAAAAAGTGTTGGATAGACTGGATATTAAAACAAGAAGGATGTTTCATGCTTACCAAATGATTTATAAAAATCAGTGTATACCAAAATTCTATATTCCCCATTCCGAAGGAGGAATGGGCCTCCTTGAAATTGATTACGCATATAGATCTGCAATTGTGGAACTTCACACATATTTACTGACCTCACATGATCCAAATGTAGTGAAAGCTTTGAAACATGAGGAGAATAAATCAAAGATGACATCTCAGTTTAATTTAGCAGAAGTGTATCGACGTCAAGCAGGAATGGAAATCAAACCAGAAGTAGATAAAAACCAGGCAGCAATTGAATGTGCTAAAAAACAAAAGAAAGAATATAAGGTGAAGGACCAGATGAGAAGGCAAGAAATGTGGCAAAGTTGCAAGTATAGAAAACTTCTGGAAGAGCCACTGTTGATCAAGAACAAATGCAGGAATGGCTTAAGAGAGGTGAATTCACATCAAGAAATAAAAGGTTAATATTGGCAGCCCAAGACTGTAGGCTACATATGTGCTGGTTTACACAGTCCATTGAATATGTGGGAAAAACAGACATATTTAGGATTTGTAAAACCAAATTGGAAACAGTCACACACCTTGTTGCTGGTTGTGACGCACTAATGGCAGAGGGACTGTATACTGAAAGGCATAATAGCGTGGCGAGACTGTTACACTGGAGATTGTGCAAACATTATGCTATCGAAGTGGTTGAAAAACACTGAAAACATAAGCCACAAAGAATCATAGAAAATGATGTTTTTTATCACATGAGATCACCCAATACCAACAGTTCAAAAGATTGATGCTAGAAAACTGGATATAGTGGTCCAAGAAAAGAAGACAAAAGCAGTATTGATCATTGAAATCGCCACACCCAGTGACTACAGTGTCTTGCATACAGAGAGAGACATAAAGTCATAAAATACCTGGATCTGCAGGCAGAAATGAGAGCCATGTAGAAGAAAGATACCCAGATAGTTTCAATAATAGTAGGAGCAATGGGTCTTATAAAAAGAATTTACAATCGTATTTAGATATGTTACCAATTCATGCAACACTCTACGAATTGCAGAAGGAGTCATTACTGGGCACATTGCGGGTGCTGCAAAGAGCACTTTTGGCTGACATCAAAGAGTGAAACAATATTAATTTCATTAACTTTAATCGTATTTTGACTTAGAAATGGGTCCATTCCCATCATGGTATTAGAAACCCAAAAGACTTGGAGAAATTAAAAAAGTGCAGAAAAGCAGCATTCATCTTGTACCAATGGCAAATGTGAGTCTGCTGACAATACCTCTCCCCCACAACTACATAGGTCTCTCTGGTCTGGATGCCAGACAGCAGCCTGAAGCTGGTGAGTATGGGATTTTCCTGTTGTGGCTCACCAGTACCCAGGCATGTTAAGGTCATGCATTTGGCCATGCACACAATTGTTACTCTCAATCATATTGCAATATCTGCATGTTCACTTTTGGTGGGGTTAACTGCATCACATCACAGTAGTCATCAGAGGGGCCTATTTGCAGGAGATGTCACATATCAGTAGCATAGCTCACAACCTGTCATTACAAGAAATCTGAACAAAAACTGATGAATTGGGGGGACAAATCCCAAAACTAGGGACATATGTTATACATTAGTGTTATACATTGGATATAAATGGTGTACACACACCTGTTACAATGCCAGGTATTTGTGATATACAAAAATGAGAGCACAATAAAACATTTCTTAACCCTTCCAACCTTTCATGTGATGTATAACCTGTACAATTCAATTGTAAAACAAACAAATCTGTTAGCGGAACAATTATGACACATGAGAAACATACAAGAAGTTAGATGCATATGAGTGCACAGGCTGAAGCTAATACTGTGTTGAAGCAGCTTTCAATATAATTACAGCATTACATCTTCTTGGGTACACACCTGCCATCAATTACAGAGATTCTTTGATTAGCAGCAAATAATGGTCAGCTGCCCTACCAGGATTATCCTAACATTTACTCAGTTGCCTGCCACAGCAACAGCCATAATTTGCATACAACTTACGAAGCAGCAAAGGGTTCTCATTTGTGAGAGGTATCAGCCCAGAAATGGTACACACACATTTGCACAGCATTGCATATACCATGGAACACAGTGAAGACTCATCAAATGGTGGTCAAAATATGGGGCAACATTGACATTGCAAAGAACTGGGCATCCTTCCAAATGCATGGAAAAGACAAGACCCAACCTGGTCAGGGAGGCTGCCAGGAGACCTACAGTACCACTAAAGGAGCTGCAGGAATCTCTGGCAAGTACTGGTTGTGTACATGTGACAACAATCTCCCATATTCTTCACATGTCTGAGCTATGGATTGAAGCCTTTTCTCACACAGAACAACATCCAGGTCTGGCAAATTTCTTAAGAAAAATACATCAGGTCTCTCAAAGCATGTGGGGAAATGTCGTTATAGTGTAATGAGACCAAGGTTGCACTTTTTGGCCACAATAACAAAAGGTTTGTTTGGCACAATTACAGCACTGTGCATCACCAAAAGAACACCATCCCCATGGTGACGCATGGCGATGGCACTGCCCTGCTTTGGGTTTGCGGTTCATAAGCTGGAATTGGGCCTTTAACCAAGGTAGAGGGAATTAGGAACAGGTCCAAATACCAGCTCCTTTTGGACCAAAAACTTTGTGTGTCTGCTAGAAAGCTGTAGATGGAGAGGAATTACACCTTTCCACATGACAATGACACAAACCATACATCCAAATCCAAAAAAAGAATGTCTTCACCAGAAGACATCAAAGTTTTCGAATGGCTCAGCCACAGTCCACACCTACATCCAATAGAAAATCTATGGGTTGCCATTAAGAGGGCTATGCAGAACAGATTCCCTTACAATCTGACAGAGTTGGAGGGCTTTTGCAAGGGAGAGTGTACAAATATTGCTAAGTCGAGATGTGTCATGCTGATACCCACCTTCCCAAGAGGACTGACTGCTATTATGAAATCAAAAGGTGCTTTGACAAAGTATTAGTTTAAAGTTGTGCACAATCATGCAACCAGCCTATTGTATGTATTTCAACTTCTGTATGTTACCCCTAATCATTGTGTTTGTTCTTCAATTGGATTGCACAAGTTATAAGTCACATTAAAAGTAGGAAATGTTATCACATTATTTCTGTGGTCTCATGTTATATATCAGACAAACCTGGCATGTTAATAGGGGTGTTTACACTTATAATATCGACTGTCAGCTTAGAAGGTTGTTAGTGCAACCAGTTCTGCTGTAACATACATGTACTGCAGGTTTTGAAGTGTGAAACTCAAAATATGCCATTAATTAGTGACACCAGTCCCCAGATCATCCCAGTAATGTGTCAGACAAACACATTATTTTTGAAGAACAAACTAGAAATATGAGCCACACATGTAGACATTCAGTGACACTTTGCACAGTTGAGAGGTATGTTCTGTAGGAGTTGACATTGTGCGATACAGGTGAACAGCAGTTATGTATACATGGGTGCAGTGTGTGCTACTTGAAGGCCCATCACTACCCACGTATCATAGAGGTGTACATAAGTAGTAACATTAAGTGTAAAGGGCTGCACTGCATGATGTCAGGGGCCTGTCCAGGGTGTGTATGTAGTGGTCTAACTGTGTTGTGCATGTCACCAGTTGGCTATTGTGAGGTCTGTATAATGCCTGTCTGCTACCTCAGATGTGTGTGTGTGTGTGTGTGTGTGTGTGTGTGTGTGTGTGTGTGTGTGTGTGTGTGTGTGTGTGTGTGTACTTGTGTGCACGCGAGTGTGTGTTTGTGTGTGTGTGTATGTGTGTGTGTGTGTGTGTGTGTGTGTGTGTAAACGTGTGTAAGCGTGTGTAAACGTGTGTAAGCGTGTGTGTGTGTGTGTGTGTGTGTGTGTGTGTGTGTGTGTGTGTGTGTGTGTGTGTGTGTGTGTGTGTGTAGCAGAAAACGTTATAGTGTAGGTATTCATTTACATGTGCTGTCATCCCCCCTCAGGTGGACATGGTGGTCATTGTCCCTCCTGCTCAGAATCTGATGTCAGTGTCTCTGCAGACTCTGACAATGATGATGGCCATAGTCAGGCACAGGTGGGGTTGTCAGGGGCTGAATATGTGCAATTAGTTGGCATCCAACAGTCATCCACTATGTCCTAGAACACAGTCACAATGCCCACACATGCCCCATCCCCAGCAGTCACAGAGAATGTACAGTTGGCAGGTGGTGGCATGGAACAGGCGAGTGTGGTGAGGTGTGAGTATATATTGCCATAGCCAGAGTAGAGGCGAGGTACAACCATACCTTTCAACTGTACAGATTTTCGCAGACTGTCCAAATTTTTGACTCCTATTTTTGGTGTGCTCCTCCTAAAATCTGTACTTTTCAGTAAAACAGCTGAGGATTGAAGTCATTAAATAATGACAAACATTTGAGTTTAAGACTCCACATCCTCCAGAAAATGCATGCTAATGCAAAACCTATTATTCTATCAAATTTCTAAGTTTGTAAGAGCAATATTTAAAAATCTGTCCCTATTTGTCCCCCCATCATTTTAGGCTTTGTCCAGATTTTTTGCTCTACAAGGATGAGAGATATGGGTCGCACACAGGCAGATGAACAGGAATGCTTGCAGGAGGACTTCTGCTCATCAAGTCACTGTCGCAAATGCCACAGCAGGTGTCATCAGACACATTTCAGGCTGTCATGGATGCACAGGCAATTAGTGAATGCAACACCAGGCAAATACTCAGGGTGTTGGATGCAACCCTTCCTGATTTATGTGGCGATATACATGACCTTGTTGAGGCCACATGTCAAAATACTGAGGTCATGAATAGACATTCATGACCTTGTTGAGGCCACACATCAAAATACTGAGGTCATAAATAGACGGTGGGGTGAGACCTTGGCAATCCTTGACCATGGCATGTCTGTGCTAGAGCATATGGTGGGAGATGGGTGTCGGCCACATGGATGTAGGTCAGCACCAACATCAGCTGAGAGTCTATGGGACCATGCACCTTCACACTCCCGTAGTGGCAGTGACAACAGCACTACCAAAGGGGGGTTGCTGTCCACATCACAATGGAGCAGGCCATGGGCCATTCCCATCAGGGACACAGATCCAGCAGACAGCAGTCACCATCAGGAAGCAGTACTGCATCTGGCCTTGGGCCTGGTGATGTCAATGAGACCCCTTGCAGTGCCAGTTTCCAAGTCTGTGGCCAGAGACAGTGAACTGGGCACCCTGCCATGTATGGTCCACAGCTGTCCAACATACCCCAGTGTAAGGCAACCACATGTTGTGACAGTGTGCATACATACACCCACATCTGAATCACAGGCAGGTCACCTCCAGACACACACAGCACCTCTGCACAGTCCATCTATAGGATACCCCTCTAAACACACACACACCTGATGTCAACCATATGGCCCAGCCTAGGCCACTGGGAGACACACACCACACCCTGCGCATATGATGATACCTGTGCCACATCCCTGTCATCCATACATTTGATGCAGGGGCCTGCTAATATGGGTCTGATGCACAGAGTGAATAAAGTACAGTGTAGCTATGTAATACTATTTAAGGTGCTGTCTGCTTGTCTTTGTTTTGGGTACACATAAAGGTGTATCACCTTATCAGTCATGATGCATTATTGCTGCTAGTACCATTGACTGAATGTAGTCAGAAATGCTGTATTCTGTTTGTGTTCCAGGTGTCTGTGGGTCTGCAGGCTGTGGCCCTGCAGATATTACCAACATGGAGTATGGCAGAGTGGAAATGCACCGCTTCATAGCCAAGGTACAGTTTTATATATACATTTACCAGGTGTGTATGCATGTGATCGTGTGTGAGGGACACTGTTGTCAGACACTGTGAACTTGCATACATACCCTTTGTCACAGACAGGTAGCCTTCAGACATGTCACCTCAGCGTTGTGTAGTACCACAGGCCCATAAAAACAGAACAGGTTACTGGAGTACTGTCAGTAGGTGCCTCACAAGTTTAGCCATTAGATTAACCATAACAGATTCACCTGTCAGCACCTGTTGCCCCTGCCATGTCTTTCCCATACACTCAACCCTGATGCAGTTGGTGAGGGCATGCATGGTACTGAGTATGACAGGTTTATGGCATGTGTTCCTGAGTTCACAGGGTGGAACATGGAGCCAGGTGTGCCCCCCCATATTCCCAAAGAAATGCAGTAACATGTATGTTTGTAGGGAAATAGCAGCACAGCACACATTGGCAGGGCTGTCCCAATGCACATGAAAACATGTTGCATGTCCACAATATATAGGGGGCAATGAGTTATGTGTATGTGTGGTTAATACTGTCAGAATCTGACCAGCACTTACTCCCGGCTGTCGTGTTGTAGTGGCCTAGGTACTGTGCTGTCTTTGACTCAGCCATGTGCAGATAACTGCAGTGCCAACTATTATGCATGTCAGCTACACCTACTGCTCTACCACTGACATACCTGGAAGTCACAGTGCTATGTGGAATATACTACACATATAATGGACACATATGCACAGTAGAATGCACTCTGTACCCACACACATACCTCCCAACCTCTGACCAAAATACAAAAGGCGGGTGCGTATGCATATTCATCAAGGATACCCACACCTCCAGGTCAGTGGCACAGCACAATGCTTTAGCGATCATCCACGTACAACTAACAATGGGCAAAACTGCAGTTCAAATTGTAGCTTGCTACAGATCACCCACCATGTCCCAGGACCCCCATTCCGCATTTCTGGAAACACTGGGAAACATAAAGGTCCTACCAAGCACCCTAATATTGGGTGATTTCAATTACCCAAACATTAACTGGGAGAACTACTCAAGTACTAACTCCTTTGCCCAACATTTCCTAGAATTTATAAAATCAAATGCCCTGGATCAACTGGTCAACAATCCCATCAGAGGTGACAAGATACTGGACCTGGTCATCACCAACATGGGCGACTGGTGTTCTACACCGAAGATCAACCCCTTGCTGGTTAGATCTGACCATAAACAAATCACTCTGGGTATCCATATTCTGCCCCCACCCCCAGACAAGGAAACTACCATGAAAAACTTTTCAAAAGCAAATTTCATGTTACTTAAAAAAGAGGTGGAAAGTTTCAAAACCCCCATGCAAAAGGATAATGCTGTCCAAGCTGCAAAATCCTTTACTAATTCATTCCACGGGCACCTACAAGAAAACAGTATTAGTTTAGCTCCAGTATTAAAAAAGAAAAGAAATGTACTTTAATATTCAATGAATAAGAGTATATGGCACGGGTTAGGTCTCTTTTTTAAATTGCAATGATTAAATATTAAATTAATGTATTTTAGGTCATTCTGTTAGGTATAGGCAGAATGTCACAAGTAGATTCACATTATTTTAGTTAATTTTTAGATTTTATTCCCCTGTCTATTTCTTTTTAAATGGTTCAACGGCATTTGTAAGATTAAAACCATCAGCCAGGACACATATCTTTTTGGAGCATTGTTGGTTTTAAGAATGTTGATTTTTATTTTAGTATGCTATGTAGTAGAAATTAACTGGGTACAGCACTATTCAACAGTTTGTTAAATGGTTCACACTGTTATTACAAACAAAAAAACTTTTTTAATATAGGAAATGATTTCTCACAGCATGTACATAGGTTTTATAAGCATTTTTTAACAATGAATTTTTTGTGGTTATATTTTTTTCTATATATTTATTTTTCGTTTTTTAACTTGTGCAGAGTTAATTGGATTTAATTCAACACTGGTATGGTGACGTTTTAAACAATGAGCTAATTAGTGTAATACACTTGCACTATAAAAGCTAGCGTTGATGGTTCAGTTGTTACACTTGAAAAAGCCCGGTAAGACTGGGCGAAAGTGCTCGTGATTTTACTTGTTTTGTTCTGTACATCTTGGTAATAAAGCGGTGAACTGTTCCTATTTGGATTTTGGAGGATTATTTATAGCAGTTGCAAATTTGCATCATTTGACATTTACCAGCTGGGACTACTCATTCAAAAACTTGGTTTTCAAAGCACAACAGTGTGTTCAGTTTGTGCTCTCGGTTTAGGACCTGGTGGGTCTTTTTCCTGACTTGTTTGTGGTACACTTTTTTCTTTGGCTTATACATGGATCGTGCTATTCCAAACAAATCCAAGACTCACTCCTCCAAGAAAAGGAAACCAGTCTGATGGACCCCTGCCATAAACAAGCTATACAATAGAAGGAGGAATCTAGTACAGAAAAGAGTAAAATCCTAAGAAGGGAAGACATCCCTGATTAGTATCAGCAAGAAACTACGATCCCTCATAATATCATCCAAGGCTAGCTTCGAAAGAAAAACTGCCAAGGACTCCAAAGATAACCACAAGGCATTCTTTAGCTATGTCAAGAATCTAAGTGGCAATGATCATAGGTTCATAGGTAGGTACTAGGCTATCTGCCCGTGGGCATTTTTAAGCCTAGCCAGAGTGTGTCGGCTTTCGCCGCCCCATTGATTAATTAACTGAGCCTATGTCAAGAAGAGCCAATGAAGTCATCCCAGGGGTGTATTTTCTGTTACCCATCCACTCGTCAAGATTTCTCTTGAAGAGTGTTAGTGAGGGGCTCTGCCTAATGTAGTTAGGAATTTTGTTCCAAAGCATGGGGAGTCTCTGTGACAGGAATCTATCCCTCCAGCATGTTCTATTTATTGTTGTGATGAGGTTTAGCTCACTAGAATGAGTGGCTTGCAGTAACTTGGATTTCTTTAGGTGGAGCATGTCCATCAATTCTGAGTTGGACATGGCTTTGTAAGTCAGGCAGAGATCACCTCTGAGTAAGCGATATGCCACTGAGTACAGACGGAGTTTTTCCAGTCGGGCTGCATAGGACATATGTTTGAGGCCAGTAATCCTCTTGGTGAGGTACTTTTGTGGTCTTTCCAGCTGTTGGAAGTGTCTAGTGAGGTACATCCCAAATGGGGCATTGTACTCTATGATGGGACTGATGAGTGACAAGTAGAGGGGCACTATAACCTCTTTATTTCTAGATGCGAACCCTTTAGTAATTAGATAGGCTACATAGAAGGATTTCCTAACTACTTTGGCAATATGATTGTCAAAGGAGAGATTACTATCTACCTGGGTCCCCAGATCTCTTATTACCTCTTCTGAATTAAGGGGGATGCCACCTATGTGATAATTCATGGGTGTTTTGTTTTTTCCAAACGGGATGACTATGCATTTTTTGGCATTTAGCTTGAGACCATGACTTTGAAACCAGGTGTCCGTCTCAGTAAGGCCCTTTTGGAGAATGTCCTTGTCAGCCGGAGAGTCAATTATGGCTTCCTGTGTGCAGTCATTGGCGAACTTGGTTAGCCAGAGTCCTCCTGTGTTTGCCTGTACTTCTGAGAAGTATATGCCTAACAGTAGAGGTCCCAGGACTGAGCCTTGTGAGACACCACTTGTGATTGGTTTAGAGTCGGACCTGGAGCCTGCTATTCTTACCGTGTGAGTTCTGTCTGTAAGCCAGTTGGCAACCCATCTCGTGATGTAGGGGTTTATGTTCAGGCTGGTGAGTTTTTCTATAATTCCCGAGTGGGGAATGGTGTCAAAAGCCTTGGCAAGGTCAAGGTAGGTTATATGAACCACCTTCCCCTCATCTATGGCCTTGCTGACTGTCTCGAAGAAGTCAAACAGGTTTAGTAGGCATGATCTGCCCTTAACAAAGCCGAACTGGGTCAGATCAAGTGTTTGGAGGTTCCCAATATCTTTGTTAATGAGTTCCATAGCCTTGCAGACCAGGCTAGTCAGGCTTATGGGGAAATAGTTACTAGGGTCAGTTCTATGGGAACACAGCCTGTGGAGAGGCTGAGGTTGAACAGTGTGTTTAGGTGGGGGTTAGTTCATTCTGTAATTCATGCAAGATGCAGCCTGGGACACCATCTGGCCCCATTGATGCTGTGCTTTTGGCTTTTGAAAGGGCTGCTGCATTGCCCAGACACAGACATGGGTACTAGAATAAGCATGATTATCAGGTTGAAATTAGAGAGATGTCCAACTGTGTTATGACATTGTGTCCATGCCTACTACAAACAGCTATATGACCACCTACACAGCTGCATGAACTCAGCAATACCTTACTTGTAAAACCTGCCTCCACCAATGTAGAGTAATCCCCTTTGATGGAGAGAAGCAATACACAAACCACATAATTGTTTGCTATATTGGCTGCACAGGGCAAAGTAGGAGCAGGCACCAACTTGGCAGCAAGTGAACCTTTGTCTGAACAAGCATATAAGGTCACAGGTGGATTACTGTAAGGCTAACTATGAGTACATATTGGACACATCCACCAAGGGCAATCACAAGGCCATCTTCACATATGTCTGCAATCGCAGAGGCAACAGCCCAACCAACCCTGTAATGGTGGTCAATCACACCACATACACACACCATAGCTATAGCCAACCTGCTGCAGACAGGTTTAAGGCAAACATCACCCCCCTGGCTCACCATCAGTATAGGTGGACATGCACAGCACCTGCACCCCTCCCCTTATCAGGGAGCAGGTGCATACTGCTTAATCAAAGTCAATAAAAGCAAGTCTCCATGGGACATGATAACATTCCTGTCTGCATCCTACATGAACTTAGGCATGTGCTTCCAGCTCCATTACACACTGTATGCAAACAAAGCCTGAGCACCATTGACATCCCATCTGCAAGGAAGATGGCTACTGTAATCCCTCTACACCAACATGAATGATGACTGGTTGTCCGTGCAATGTACTGGCCCTCATTGGGGAACATGACACATCAGGACCAAGAGTGCAATGCAGGTTCATACTGTGCTGGTAGATGACAGGGATATGATGTGGCCGTAAGTGGTGGATAATGATAGTCAATGTTGATGTGCCACTCTGAGAAATAACTTTCAGCAATGTCTGAAGTCATGTGATGTGTTTCCCTGTTTATGTCTTCCAGGTGACATGCAGCAGCAGGCAGCATATACCATAGATGAAAATGCAGTCATCACCGATGCCATAATTCAGCACCATGCGCTGATGTCTGGCCATAGCAGATAAAATCTGCAGGAGCAGACTGCCCTGTGGGATGAACTTGTCCACAGAGTTAACACCTTGGGCCACCATGGCCACACATATGATCAGGTCAGGCATTGGGCAACTGACCTGATACATCGTGGCTCGCAAAGGGCTGCTGCCATGGCCAGGGACTGTACTGCTATAGGTAGGTGTCCAGCCACACAGGCCCCACTTACAGCAACAGAGGAGCTTCTTGCTAACCTTGGGGCAGCCCCCACACAACAACAAACACAAGAAACACAAGTTCTGGAGGTGGGTGGCACCCAGGTAACAGGCAAGCACATCAATTTAATCATGTAGCAGTTATACTGACTTCTATAGGGTTTCTAGATGCATATGTTAGTTCAAACTGCATTTGTGGGTGGGGTTTAGTAATGCACACAAGTGCACATCTATGGTGAAGGTCAGCAAATTGTGTACTATCAGAGCTTGTATCATATATGTGCAGAAATAACTTGTCTTCCAACAATGTATAAACTATACACAGGAATTGACACCAACAGAGTTTATAGTCATTTAGAAGAAAACTCAATTAAGGCAGTAGAACAAACGGGCAATAAACGAAAGTCATATGGAAGAAAGGATCATTTGTTGTTAAAAGGAGAACTGTAAGAAGGGGAAAAAATCTAAGTATGGCATGGATTGACTACAAAAAAGCATTTGAAAGTATCCCTCATTCATGGATAGAAGAGTGCTTAAAAATGTATAAGATACACCCTACACTAATTAACTACATTACAGTAACCATGAAATAGTGGCAGACCACTTTGCAATTAAGCAATGATAAAGAACAGATTATTACAAATAATGTAACATGTCACAAGATGAATTGCCAACTGGCTCACTGACAGAAACCACACTGTGAAAGTAGCAGACTCTAAATCCAACTACAGACCAGTGACAAGTGGAGTACCACAAGGTTCAGTCCTGGGTCCTCTCCTGTTTGGTATCTACTTCTCTGAAGTACAGGCTAACACAGAAGGTCTTTGGCTAATGAAGTTCGCAGATGACTACAAACTAGGAGCCATAATCAAAACTCCAAAAGATGTGGACATCCTACAAAAGGGCCTCGCTGAGACAGATGCCTGGTGTCAAAGCCATGGCCTCAAGCTCAATGCCAAAAAGTGCATTGTCATCCCTTTTGGTAAAACCTCTGTACCCATGAACTACCACATAGGTGGTAGTCTACTTAACTCCAAAAGTGTGATAAGAGACCTTGGGACACAGGTGGACAGTAGTCTCTCCTTTGATAATCACATCGCCACAGTAGTCAGGAAATCCTTCTACATGGTACACCTCATCACAAAAGGTTTCTCATCCAGGAAAAAAGAGGTAATTGTTCCCTTCTACTCGTCACTCACTAAACCCATTATAGAGTACAATGCCCCTTTTTGTATGTACCTCACAAGACATCTACAACAACTGGAAAGGCCACAGAAATACCTCACAAAGAGGATTACTGGGCTCAAACAGATGCCCTATGCAGACCGTCTCAAAGAAATTCAGCTTTACTCTGTTGCATATCGCCTACTCAGAGGCGATCTCTGCCTAACACACAAAGCTATGTCAAACCCAGAGCTTTTAGACATGCTCCACTTAAAGAAATCCCAATCCCTATAAGCTACATGCTCTAGGGACCTAAACCTTGTCACCACAATAAACAGAACATGCTGGAGGGATAGATTCCTGTCCCAGAGACTTCCCATACTCTGGAACAAACTACCTATCTATATCAAACAAAGCTCCTTATTAGGACTCTTCAAGAAAAATCTTGATGATTGGATGGGAGATAGGAAATTCTCCCCGGGGATTACTTCTGTGACTCTGCTCGACAGTGGCACAGGAAAATAATTTTCTTGGGTGGCAAAAGCCAGGGTACCTTTTGGCTAGGCTTATATAGGCCCTAGGGCCAATAGCCTAGTACCTACCTATGAACCTATGAACCTATTATACCAGGGATAAAAATTCAAAGGGGGATATTTCAGGGTGACTCTTTGTCACAGTTGCTATTCTGTCTTGCCATTAATCCATTCAGCTGTTTACTTACAGCTTAGGCCATGCCTACAATTTGGCTCCTAGAAAACAACAAAGTCTAATGACTTCTCATCTTCTCTTTGTAAATTATTTAAAACTGTATAGCTCATCAGATGAGGAACTGAAAGCACAGCTGCAGGTTGTCAAAACCTTTTCAGATGATATTGGAATGTCATTTGGTCTTGATAAATGTGCAAAAGCAACCTTTAAATAAGTAAAACTGCAGCACCAGGAAAACATTGGTTTTGGACAAGAATGTGATATAAAAAAACTTGAGCAAGAGGGAGTGTACAGGTACTTGGGAATTGTTGAAGGATCAGCAATAAAACATGAACAAATGTGAATAAAGCTTATTAAGGAGTACTTTAGAAGACTTAAATGAATCCTTCTTTTTTTCTCCTGTACCTACCTCCAACATAAAAAAACTCTTAACTAAACTTAAGCCCGCCAAATTAGCAGCAGACAACCTCCCAAGTGAATACCTACAAATCGCAGCTGATGCTCTGGCCTACCCAGTATCCATCTTGATTAACCAATCTCTGTCAGAAAGTTACATTCCCACACTGTGGAAAGTACCACATATAATTCTCCTCCACAAAGGCGGACCCTACACAGAAATAACCAATTACTGCCCCATATCTATTCTCTCTCCACTCTCCAAAATACTAGAGAGATGCATACACTCTCAGGTCTCAGACTACCTCCTTACTAACAACCTCCTTTCCAATACTCAGCATGGTTTACCAAACCATAGCACCACCACTGCCTTACTCTCCTTTACTAACACTAGCCTTCAGCATAAAAACACTGGCTATCCCTCCTCTGCTACTATCCTAGACCTATCTAAAGCATTTGACATGGTCCCATACAAACAACTTATCTCTGTCCTCAATAACCTATCCTTCTTTCAGTCAGTCACCAACTGGTTTCAGAGTTACCTGTCTGACCGCCAACAGTATGGCAGAATGACATATCTCCCCAACTACCTGTCCCCATAGGGGTTCCCCAAGGATCCACCCTTGGACCCCTACTCTTCTCTGTTTTCACCAATAATCTAGCATCTGCCACCAAATATGGCACACTCATACAATACGCAGATGACTCAACCATCATCTGCTCAGCCCAGTCCCTACCCAAACTGCAAAAAGTCACACAGGAAGCCTTTTCCTCTGATGAAACTTGGTTATCCGATGCCCAATTAATACTCAACCCACCCTAATTTATGCCTCTCCAATATATACCAAGTGCAAGTATAGAAAACTTCTGGAAGAGCCTCATGTTGATCAAGAACAAATGCAGGAATGGTTTAGGAGAGGTGAATTCACATCAAGAAATGAAAGGTTAATAACAGCAGCCCAAGATTGTAGGCTACGTACGTGCTGGTTTACACAGCCCATTAAATATATGGGAGAAACAGACATATTTAGGTTTTGTAAAACCAAATTGGAAACAGTCACACACCTTGTTGCTAGTTGTGACGCACTAATGACAGAGGGACTGTATACTGAAAGGCATAATAACGTGGTGAGACTGTTGCACTGTAGATTGTGCAAACATTATGGTATCGAAGTGGCTGAAAAACACTGGAAACATACGCCACAAAGAATCTTAGAAAATGATGAAGTTTATATCACATGAAATCACACAATACCAACAGTTCAAAAGATTGATGCTAGAAAACTGGATATAGTGGTCCAAGAAAAGAAGGTAAAAGCAGTATTGATCATTGAAATCGCCACACCCAGTGACTACAGTGTCTTGCATACAGAGAGAGACATAGAGTCATAAAATACCTGGATCTGCAGGCAGAAATGAGAGCCATGTAGAGGAGAGATACACAGATAGTTTCAATAATAGTAGAAGCAATGGGTCTTATAAAAAAGAATTTACAATCGTATTTAGATATGTTACCAATTCATGTAACATCATACGAATTGCAGAAGGACTCATTACAGGGCACACTGCGGGTACTGCGAAGAGCACTTTTGGCTGACATCAAAGAGTGAAACAATACTAATTTCATGAACTTTAATTGAACTTTGACTTAGGAATGGGGTCCATTCCCATCATGGTATTAGAAACCCAAAAGACTTGGAGAAATTAAAAAAGTGCAGAAAAGCAGCATTCATCTTGTACCAATGGCAAATGTGAGTCTGCTGACAATTCCTCTCCCCCACAACTACATAGGTCCTTTCTGGTCTGGATGTGGGACAGCAGCCTGAAGCCGGTAAGTATGGGATTTTACTGTTGTGACTCACCAGTACCCAGGCATGTTAAGGTCATGCATTTGGCCATGCACACAACTGTTACTCTCAGCCATATTGCAATATCTGCATGTTCACTTTTGGTGGGGTTAACTGCATTACATCACAGTAGTCATCAGAGGGGCCTATTTGCAGGAGATGTCACATATCTGTAGCATACTTCACAACCTGTCATTGCAAGAAATCTGAACAAAGACTGACAAAATGGGGGGACAAAGGCCCAAATCTAGGGTCATATGTTACACACTAGTGTTATACATTGGATATAAATGATGTACACACACCTGTTATAATGCCAGGTATTTGTGATATACAAAATGTGCACAGGCTGAAGCTAATACTATGTTGAAGCAGCTTTCAATATAATTACAGCATTACATCTTCTTGGGTACACACCTGCCATCAATTACAGAGACTCTTTGATTAACATCAAATAATGGTCAGCTGCTCTACCAGGATTATCCTAACATTTACTCAGTTGCCTGCCACAGCAACAGCCATAATTTGCATACAGCTTACGAAGCAGCAAAGGGGTCTCATTTGTGAGAGGTAGCAGCCCAGAAAAGGGTACACACACATTTGCACAGCATTGCATATACCATGGAATAGAGTGAAGACTCATCAAATGGTGGTCAAAATATGGGGCAACATTGACATTGCAAAGAACTCGGCATCCCCTCCAAATGCAAGGAAAAGACAAGACCCAAACTGGTCAGGGAGGCTGCCAAGATGCCTACAGTACCACTAAAGGAGCTGCAGGAATCTCTGGCAAGTACTGGTTGTGTACTACATGTGACAACAATCTCCCATATTCTCCACACGTCTGACCTATGGTTTGAAGCCTTTTCTCACACATAACAACATCCAGTCTGGCAAATTTCTCAGGAAAAATACAGTAGGTCTCCCAAAAGCATGTGGGGAAATGTTGTTATGGTGTAATGAGACCAAGGTTGCACTTTTTGTCCACAATAACAAAAGGTTTGTTTGGCACAATAACAACACTGTGCATCACCAAAAAAACACCATCCCCATGGTGAAGCATGGTGATGCACTGTCCTGCTTTGGGTTTGCTGTTTATAATCTGGAATTGGGCCTTTAGCCAAGGTAGAGGGAATTAGGAACAGGTCCAAATACCAGCTCCATTTGGCACAAAAACTTTGTGGGTCTGCTAGAAGGCTGTAGATGGAGAGGAATTACACCTTTCCACATGACAATGACACAAACCATACATCCAAATCCAAAAAAGAATGTCTTCAGCAGAAGACAATCAAAGTTTTGGAATGGCTCAGCCACAGTCCACACCTACATCCAACAGAAAATCTGTGGGATGCCCTGAAGAGGGTTGTGCAGAACAGAAGCCCATACAATCTGATAGAGTTGGACGGCTTCTGCAAGGGAGAATGTACAAATATTGCTAAGTCAAGATGTGCCATGCTGATGCCCACCTTCCCAAGAGGACTGACTGCTATTATGAAATCAAAAGGTGCTTTGACAAAGTAGTAGTTTAAAGTTGTGCACAATCATGCAACCAGCCTATTGTACGTATTTCAACTTCTGTATGTTACCCCTAACCATTGTGTTTGTTCTTTAATTGGATTGCACAGGTTATAGGTCACAACAAAGGTATGAAATGTTATCACATGAGTTCTGTGGTCTCATGTTATATGTCAGACAAACCTGGCATGTTAACAGGGGTGTCTACACTTATAATATCCACTGTAAGCTTAGAATGTTGTTAGTGTAACCGGTTCTGTTGTAACATACATGTACTGCAGATTTTGAAGTGTGAAACTCAAAATATGTCATTAATTAGTGACACCAGTCCAGAGAACATCCCAGTAATGTGTCCGACAAACACATGATTTTTGAAGAACAGACCAGAAATATGAGCTACTCATGTAGACATTCAGAGATACTCTGCACAGTTGAGAGGTATGTTCTGTAGGAGTTGACATTGTGCGATACAGGTGAACAGCAATTATGTATACATGGTTGTAGTGTGTGCTACCTGAAGGCCCAACACCTAGTAACACTACTCACATATCACAGAGGTGTATATAAGTAGTAACATTAAGTGGAAATGGATGCACAGCATGATGTTGAGGGCCTGTCCAGGGTGTGTGTGTAGTGGTCTGACTGTGTTGTGCATGTCACTAGTTGGCTATTGTGAGGTCTGTATAATGCCTGTCTGCCACCTCACCTGTATATATGCGTGTGTGTGTGTGAGTGTGTGTGTGTGTGTGTGTGTGTGTGTGTGTGTGCATAGCAGCAAACATTATAGTGTAGGTATTAATTTACATGTGTTGTCTTACCCCCTCAGGTGGTCATGGTGGTTGTGGTCCCTCCTGCTCAGAATCTGATGTCAATGTCTCTGCAGACTCTGACAATGATGATGGTCATAGTCAGGCACAGGTGGGGTTGTCAAGGGCTGAATATGTGCCATCAGTTGGCATCCAACAGTCATCCACACACATGCCCCATCCCCAGCAGTCCCAGAGGATGGACAGTTGGCTGGTGGTGGCATGGAACAGGCTAGTGTGGTGAAGTGTGAGTGTAGACACTGGCCATAGCCAAAGTGGAGGCGAGGTCCCACCATACCTCTCAACTGTACAGATTTTCGCAGACTGTCCAAATTTTTGACTCCTATTTTTGGTGTGCTCCTCCTAAAATCTGTACTTTTCGGGAAAACAGCTGAGGATTGAAGTAATTAAATAATGACAAACATTTGAGTTTAAGACACCACATCTTTCAGAAAATTAATGTTAATGCAAAACCTATTATTCTATCAACTTTCTAAGTTTGTAAGATCAATATTTAAAAATCTGTCCCTATTTGTCCCCCCATCATTTTAGGCTTTGTCCAGATTTTTTGGTATACAAAGTTGAGAGATATCATCGCACACAGGCAGATGAACAGGAGTGCTTGCAGGAGGACTGCTGCTCATCAAGTCACTGTCGTAAATGCCACAGCAGGTGTCACCAGACACGTTTCAGGCTGTCATGGATGCACAGGCAATTAGTGAATGCAACACCAGACAAATACTCATGGTGTTCGATGCAACTCTTCCTGATTTACATGGCGATATTCATGACCTTGTTGAGGCCACACGTCAAAATACTGATGTCATGAATAGACGGTGGGGTGAGACCTTGGCAATCCGTGACCATGGCAAGTCTGTGCAAGAGCATATGGTGGGAGATGGGTGCCAGCCACATGGACGTAGGTCAGCACCAACATCAGCTGAGAGTCTATGGGACCATGCACCTTCACACTCCTGTAGTGGCAATGACAACAGCACTACCGAAGGGGGGTTGCTGTCCACATCACAATGGAGCAGGCCCTGGGCCATTCCCATCAGGGACACAGATCCAGCAGACAGCAGTCACCATCAGGAAGCAGTACTGCATCTGGCCTTGGGCCTGGTGATGTCAATAAGACCCCTTGCAGGACCAGTTTCCAAGTCCATGGCCAAAGACAGTGAAATGGACACCCTGCCATGTATGGTCCACAGCTGTCCAACATACCCCAATGTAGGGCAGCCACATGGTGTGACAGTGTGCATACACACACACACACACACACACACACACACACACACACACACACACACACACCTCTGCATCACAGGCAGGTCACCTCCAGACACACACAGCACCTCTGCACAGTCCATCTATAGGATACCCCCCCAAACACACATACCTGATGTCAACCATATGGCCCAGCCTAGGCCACCGGTAGACACACACCACACCCTGCGCATATAATGATACCTGTGCCACATCCCTGTCATCCATACCATTGATGTAGGGGACATGCTAATATGGGTCTGATGCACAGAGTGGATATAGTACAGTGTAGCTATGCAATATTGTTTAAGGTGTTGTCTGCTTGTCTTTGTTTTGGGTACACATAAAGGGGTATTACCTTATCAGTCATGATGATTATTGCTGTTAGTACCATTGATTGAACGTAGTCTGACATGCTGTATTCTGTTTGTGTTCCAGGTGTCTGTGGGTCTGCAGGCTGTGGTCCTGCAGATATTACCAACATGGAGTATGGCAGAGTGGAAATGCACTGCTTCAGAACCAAGGTACAGCTTTATCTATACATTTACCAGGTGTGTATGCATGCAACCGTGTGTGAGGGACAATGTTGTCAAACACTGTGACCTTGCATACATGCCCCTTGTCAGACAGGTAGCCTTCAGACATGCCACCTCAGTGCTGTGTAGTACCACAGGCTCATAAAAACAGAACACGTTACTGGAGTACTGTCAGTAGGTCCCTCACAAGTTTAGCCATTAGATTAGCCATAACAGATTCACCTGTCAGCACCTGTTGCCCCTGCCATGTCTTTCCCATACACTCAACCCTGATGAAGTTGGTGAGGGCATGCATGGTACTGTGTATGACAGGTTTGTGGCATGTATTCCTGCGTTCACAAGGTGGAACATGGAGCCAGGTGTGCCCCCCCATATTCCCACAGACATGCAGTAACATGTATGTTTGCAGGGAAAGAGCAGCAGAGCACACACTGGCAGGGCTTTCCCAATACACATTAAAACATGTTGCATGTCCACAATATGCAGGGGTCAATGAGCTATGTGTATGTGTGGTTAATACTGTCAGGATCTGGCCAGCATTTACTCCCAGCTGTCATGGTGTAGTGGCCTATGTACAGTGCTGTCTTTGACTCAGCCATGTGCAGATAACTGCAGTGCCAACTATTATGCATGCCAGCTACACCTACTGCTCTGCCACTGACATACCTGAAAGTCACAGTGCTATGTGGAATATACTACACATATAATTGACATATCTGCACAGTAGAATGCACTCTGTACCCACAAACATACCTCCCAACCTCTGACAGCAAGATGTATGGACAAGGTCAGAAATAAAAGTGGGACAAAGGCACAGTGATAGGCATGTGTTGTAAATATTGCCCTTAAAAACTAAGAAAGTTGGTAGGAAGAGAGGTTTGCATTAGTGGGAATTGTCTGAAGGTTATGTAGTCTGAAACAGTAATGTCTGTCATTATTCTGTAATATCAGTTTTCAATTATATGCAACTAACGTGCCATAAAAACACACGTTTATGTAGACTGGATGAAACCTCTAGGCAAACACCTGTACAATCTGCCAAAAAATGTACAGTTGAGAGGTATGGCCATACCAGGATATGACATCTCAGGTAAGAAAGATACCACGCAGGCAGGAGATCCCCAGCCAGTAAATCACCAGGTTGCTGGACTGTTTACACAGCATCATCAGTCAACTGGCCATAGCCATACGTCCCAACTAGCCTTTTTGGGCAAGAATGTACATAGCAGGGCTCATAATATTGGTCTGTGCATCATACATCTTGTATTCCTCTGGTAAAGCACTGTGATGATCTGAGGATGTCTGTCTCTAGGTAATGACACAATACATTGCGGTAAAATGAACAAAAAACAGAAACTGATATCCAAAAAAGTGTACACGAGTGTAGAAACACCTCAAAACCAAAAGGTAGTATCCACGTAAACGTACTTTAATGAAACACCGTTTTCGTCTCTACTAACGTAGAAGATTCATCAGACAAGTAAAAAAAGCGCCAAATGGACTCAATATAAAAACTTTTAGCCAGGTAACATGATGTCATTTCCTTGGCAACATACACAAATGATTAATGGTTTGTGTAAAAGACAATTATTTGTATGTTTATACAAGTTACTTGCAGTCAAAATGAAATGTTAACCAAAATTCTAAAACTAAAGTACCAAACATATGTATATAAAAAATGTTTGTATTACGATCTTAAAATAAAATAAGATGTTACCATAAAATATTTAAAAACACATCCTAACAACCATACAGTCGTAAAGTATAGGAGTAAATAATATTGAAGTGTTGTTTAAATCTCAACGTAAATTACACATTACTAAAAAGGTAGGCATTTAATGTCACACAACACTTACTCATGGGAAAACGCACATTACTACCTCAGGTAACTTTTATATTTTAGAATGACAGAAATATTACAGGCTTCGTTCAGCCCAGGAACAGAAAAGGCATCTAGTAAAAGTTGCCATTCCAATTCTCTTGTTTCAAGTAAAAGGGACTGAGGACCCCCCCTAATGCCCACTTTGACAAGATCAATGCCCATGAAATGGAAACTGTGTCCAACATGGTTTAAAATATGTTTCGAAAGGGCATTGTCGCTCTTTTTGTTCTTTATGGCATAATTATGCTGGTAAATACGGTCCCGTAATCTACGGTCCGTTTTACCAACATAAAATGCTTGGCAACAGTCACACAGAGCGACATAAATCACTGATTTAGTTAAACAACTAATTTTATGTTTTATAATGTACTTCTAGCCTTTAATAATAAATGAACTCCCAACTTTTAAGAGACTACACCAATTACAGGAACCACAAATGAATGTCCCAGTTTGTCTTGATAAAGGCTGCGAAGGTTCCACAGTCTGCAGGAGTTCTTTTAGGTTACTACCCCTCCTAAACACAAAGGAGGGGTGTAGGCCCAGAATATTTGATAAAAAGGCACTATTTTGAATAAAGTGCCAGTTCTTCTTAATAATAGAACATATGCCATTAACATGTTTATTATGGGTAATAATCAAACTCGTCTTATAGTCACAATTAGGTGCTTGATGCGTTGACAAGGGACCATCAATGTCATGTCGAACAAAATCAGGTTCTAGAGAAAGGGGAGAACCAAGTGAAAGCCCTAAAGTGGCATTGGTAGTCTGTTTACTACTCTGAAGAATAGGTTGATAAAACCCATTATCTCTTTTCAGAGAGACCTCTTCCACTAAATTATCTATTAACTCCGCGGGGTAACCCCTGTTAAGAAACATGTCTTTCAAAATAGAGCACTCATGTTCAAAAGCCACACTTGTGCTGCACATACGTACAGCTCTGACCAATTGCCCTTTGACTATTGATTTCTTTTGTTTCCAAGGATGGTTACTGGAAAAATGCAAAAAACTGTTGCAGTAAGTTTGCTTCCTAAAAATCGTAGACAGAAATACATTATTATCCAGGTCTTTAGTCAGTTTAACATCAAGGTAATCAATTTCGTTCACCGAAAATTTATGAGTGAATTTTAAAAATGTAATCTCACTATAGAAGGTCCTACACTTAGAGAATCACAGGCCATGTTGGAACCCCCATCGGACTATATGACTGTATTGTGTATATATGTCTGTGCATACAAACAGTTATGTACACCTTAACTGTCCCTACAGACCGATCAGACAGCATTACCCTCAGCTAGCTGTAGGTGGCCCATACATGATATATCTGCAAAAGACAAACCCACTGCTATAAACAGCACAAGTAACAAAAAAAACTTAGGGTAATGCTACTCAGTGCCAGAAGTCTAAACATCAAAATGCATGCACTCGAGGCACTCCTCAGTATGGAGAATATCGATATATGCGCAGTAACAGAAACCTGGTTTAAGGCTCCAGAGAGCACCCCAGCACTACCAGGCTACAACTTATACCATACATTTCAGCCACAGAACCCGGGCCAAAATACAAAAGGCTGGGGCGTATCCATATTCATCAAGGATACCCACACCTCTAGGTTAGTGGCACAGCACGATGTTTCAGAGATCATCCACGTGCAACTAACAATGGACAAAACTGCAATTCAAATTGTAGCTTGCAACAGATCACCCACCATGTCCCAGGACTCCCATTCCACATTTCTGGAAACAGTGGGAAACATAAAGGTCCTACCAAACACCTTAATACTGGGTGATTTCAATTACCCAAACATTAACTGGGAGAACTACTCAAGTACTAACTCCCTTGCACAACACTTGTTAGAATTTATAAACTCAAATGCCCTGGATCAACTGGTCAACACTCCCACCAGAGGTGACAACATATTGGACCTGGTCATCACCAACATGGGCGACCGGTGTTCCACACCAAAGGTCAACCCCTTGCTGCTTAGATCTGACCATAAACAAATCACTCTGGATATCCATTTTCTGCCCCCTCCCCAGGACAATTAAACTACCATGAAAAACTTTTCAAAAGCAAACTTAAAATTACTTAAGACAGAGGTGGAAAGTTTCAAAGCCCCCATGCTAAAGGATAACGCTGTCCAAGCTGCAAAATCCTTTACTAATGCATTCTACAGGCACCTACAAGAATACATGGATCGTGCTATCCCAAGCAAAACCAAGACTCACTCCTCCAAGAAAAGGAAACCAGTCTGGTGGACCCCTGCCATAAACAAACTATACAATAGAAGGAGGAAACTAGTACAGAAAAGAGTAAAATCCCAAGAAGGGAAGAAATCCCTGATCAGTATCAGCAAGAGACTATGATCCCTCATAAAATCATCCAAGGTGAGCTTCGAAAGAAAAATTGCCAAGGACTCCAAAGATAACTACAAAGCATTCTTTAGCTATGTCAAGAATCTTAGTGGCAATGCTCATAGGTTCATAGGTAGGTACTAGGCTATCTGCCCGAGGGCATTTATAAGCCTAGCCAGAGTGTGTCAGCTTTCACTGCCCCATTGAATAATTAACTGAGCCTCTGTCAAGAAGAGCCAATGAAGTGTTCCCAGGGGTGTATCTTCTGTCACCCATCCACTCGTCAAGGTTTCTCTTCAAGAGTGTTAGTGAGGTGCTCTGCCTAATGTAGTTAGGAATTTTGTTCCAAAGCATGGGGAGTCTCTGTGGCAGAAATCTATCCCTCCAGCATGTTATATTTATTGTTGTGGTGAGGTTTAGCTCACAAGAGCAAGTGACTCGCAGTGACTTGGATTTCTTTAGGTGGAGCATGTCCATCAATTCTGAGTTGGACATGGCTTTGTAAGTCAGGCAGAGATCACCTCTGAGTAAGCGATATGCCACTGAGTACAGCCGTAGTTTTTCCAGTCGGGCTGCATAGGACATATGTTTGAGGCCAGTAATTCTCTTGGTGAGGTACTTTTGTGGTCTTTCCAGCTGTTGGAAGTGTCTTGTGAGGAACATCCCAAATGGGGCATTGTACTGTATGATGGGACTGATGAGTGATGACTAGGGGGGCACTACAACCTCTTTATTTTTAGATGCAAACCCTTTAGTAACTAGATGGGCTACATAGAAGGATTTCCTAACTACTTTGGCAATATGATTGTCAAAAGAGAGATTACTATCTACCTGGGTCCCCAGATCTCTTATTACCTCTTCTGTATTAAGGGGGTGCCACCTATGTGGTAATTTGTGGGTGTTTTGTTTATCCCAAATGGGATGACTATGCATTTTTTTGGCATTTAGCTTGAGAACATGACTTTGACACCAGGTGTCCATCTCAGTAAGGCCCTTTTGGAGAATGTCCATGTCAGCCGGAGAGTCAGTTATGGCTCCCAGTTTGCAGTCATCAGTAAACTTGGTTAGCCATAGCCCTCCAATTTTTTCCTGTACTTCTAAGAAGTATATACCGAACAGTAGGGGTCCCAGGACTGAGCCTTGTGGGACACCACTTGTGACTGGTTTAGAGTAGGAGTTGGAGCCCACTATTCTTACCTTGTGAGTTCTGTCTGTATGCCAGTTGGCAACCTGTCTTGTGAAGTAGGGGTTTATGTTCAGGCTGGTAAGTTTTTCTATAATTCCCGAGTGGGGAATGGTGTCAAAAGCCTTCACAAAGTCAAGGTAGACTGTGTGAACCACCTTCCCATCATCTATGGCCTTGGTGACTGTCTCGAAGAAGTCAACCAGGTTTATTAGGCATGATCTGCCATTAACAAAGCCAAACTGGGTCCGGTCAAGTGTTTGGAGGTTCCCAATGTCTTTGTTAATGAGTTTCATGAAGATGCCCTCCATAGCCTTGCAGACCAGGCTAGTCAGGCTTATGGGGCAATAGTTACCAGGGTCAGTTGTGGTCCCTCATTTGTGGAGCAGAATAACCATTGCTGTGTGCCATTTTGTGGGCATGTAGGCTGTGGAGGGGCTGAGTTTGAACAGTGTGTTTAGTTGGGGGGGTTAGTTCATTCTGTAGTTCGTGCAAGACACAGCCCGGGACACCATCTGGCCCCATTGATGCTGTGCTTTTGGCTTTTGAAAGGGCTGTTTTCACCTGTGCATCTGTGATTTCCGGGACACTACACTTTTCCGGTATTGTTGTGGGCCCTTTTGGGGGTGAGAGGGGGGTGAAGTTTGCACTGAATCTATCTGCCAGGATGTTGGCAAAATCAGTAGGTTCAGTATATTTTGTGCTATTTTGCACTAGCTCAGAGCATATCTGCGAGTTGCCACTGAGATTCTTCACATAGCTAAAGAAGGCTTTATAGTTATCTTTCGAATCCTTGGCTATTTTTCTTTCAAAGTTAGACTTGGATGATTTTATGAGGGACCTTAGTTTCTTACTGATACTGATCAAGGATGTCTTTCCTTCTTGGGATTTGCTTTTTTTCTGAACTAGTTTCCTCCTTCTATTGTATAGCCTGTTTATGGCAGGGGTCCACCAGACTGGTTTCCTTCTCTTAGGGGAGTGAGTCATGGTTTTATAGGGATGGCATGATCCATGCATCCTTGTAGGTGCTCATAGAGTGCATTTGTAAAGGTTCCTACATCTTGGACACTGTTATCCTTTAGCATGGGGGGCTATGAAACTTACCACCTGTCTTAAGTAAGGTGAAGTTTGCTATAGAAAAGTTTTTCACTGTGGTTGGTTGGGGGTGGTGGTGTGGTGTGAACATCCAGAGTGATTCATTTATGGTCTGATCTAACCAGTGACGGGTTGACCTCCGGTGCAGAACATCTGTCACCCATACTAGTGATAACCAGGTCCAATATGTTTTCAGCTCTGGTAGGGGAGTTTACCAGCTGATCCAGGGCATTTGAGTTGATAAATTCCAGGAAGCGCTGGACCTGGGAGTTTTTACTTGAGTAGTTTTCACAGTTAATGGTAGGGTAATTGAAATCGCCCAATATCAGGGTGTGCAGTAGGACCTTCATGTTTTCCAGTGTCTCCAGAAAGGAGGAGTGGTGGTCCAGGGTCATGGAGGGTGATCTGTAGCAGGTCACAATTTGCATTGCAGATTTGCCCGATGTTAGTTGCACAGGGATGATCTCAGAGGTATCATGCTGCGCCACTAACCTGGAGGTGTAGGTATCCTTGATTAATATGGATACACACCTCTCCTTTTGTGTTTCGGTCCATGTTCTGTGGCCAAAATGTGTGGTATGAGTTGTAGCCCAGTAGTGCTGGGGTGCTCTGTGGAGCCTTGAACCAGGTTTCAGTTATTGCACAGATGACGTGTCCATACTGAGGAGGGCTTTGAGCGTGTGCATTTTGAGATTTAAACTCCTGGCATTGAGGAGCAGAACGCTCATTTTTTTATTTGTGCTGTTTATGGAGGTGGGTTAGATTTTTGAGCCTTGCCTAAAAAGGCACTATGGGGGCAGGAAGAGCCTTGGCCAGTATTCGAAAGCCTAGGGATGACAGGTGCAAGCTGTCTCTTGTGAAGCAATGAGGCTTGTCGAGCATGTCGTCCCAGACTGACAGACACTGGATCCCCTTTGAATGACACCAGAAGCTTAGCTAATTGTTGAAATTGATCATTTTTTCTTTATACTGTGGTATCATTCTTTGTGAGGGCAGGATCATACCCACCTGGGCTATATGATCAGATAGCTCTTCCATGTCTCTTTTTATGTAGTCCAGGGAGGTACGTCTCAGGTCATTCAAACCAACATGAACAATGACAGAGTCATATTTGTACTTGTTCTGGAGTGACCTGAGTGCTTGCATTAAGTGGCGGATTCTAGCTCCCGACAGGCAGCTATCAGTAACCTTCTCCTTGTCCAGCCTAGTGAGAGGGACGTCAGTGTGCCGGACTATAGAGTCATCTATTACTAGTGTATTAGTTGTGTTATTTTGCCTTAAGGGCTGTGATTGTGCAGCACACTGATTTTGTATTTTATTTGTTGTCTGGTTTGTGACAGGAGGTGCAGGTTTTTTGGGTGTCTGCTTTGGAGGTCTCTGATGCTTTTGCAGGTTTTTACTTAGAGCCTCCGAGTATGATTTTGTGTACTTATGTGTATTTTTTGCCAGTGCTGGTTTAGTATGTCTATGTGAGGCTGGAGGTGTGGTGCAAGTGTTAACCTTCTCCTCATGACTGCCTGTTACAGTCTTGGGTGGAGAGAGCTTAGCCTCCAATTTAGCTATATAATTGCATCTCTCACATATGTTAATGTTTTGTGGTAGGAGGAGAGGGTTGTCTGTGTACATGAGGCAGTTGTAACATTGCCTCAGGATACCCAGGTTCACCAGCTGGTCTGGAGAGTATACCTGAAATTGCCCTTTGATCATGCCTGAATAGTAGGGTGAGCTGCTTAGTTGCATGGTTGGAGAGGGTTGAATAATGAGCCTTGCCCTGATGGGTAATCAAGTGTCGGGGTATATTAGTGCTTGCTATTAGGTCTGAGCAAGTGCTGGACTGTAGGATGCTTTTTAAGTGCTTAGGTTGAGAGTTAGACTACTTTCAAGGGAAAAACTAAAGAGGAGACTTGGTGGAGCCAGGAATAATTTAGCCCTAGCTAACCAGCGCTGCCTGGATGTGCAAAACTGTGCAAACGTGGTTTTTACAGCAGGGAAATGAAAGAAATAGATATTTGCACAAAATGGCCAATAAACTACTAACTTCTGGGCTGGAACCACTCCTCCAGGGACAGATGGCTGCTCAAAGCTCCTTCTTCTACAGGTAAACAGAGAAACCTCCTTCTAGCCAAGTAAGGTATGGGCAACTCAGAAACGTGTAACACAGCCTGAATTCAGCACTAGCCTGAAAACTGGACTATACTAGCTTAAAAAGGTGGGAAACAAGGAAACATGTTTTGAAAAGATAAGGCAAAAACAGATCTGCTCGAAGTTAGTGCACAATGGCACAAAATACACTGAACCGACCGATGTCACCAACATCCTGGCAGACAGGTTCAGTGCAAACTTCACCCCCCCTTCACCCCCAAAAGGTCCCATAGCCATACTAAAAGAATGTAGAGCCCCTGAAATCACAGACACTTAGGTTAAAACAGCCCTCTCCAAAGCCCAAAACACAGCATCAATGGGACTGGAAAGTGTCCCAGGCTGCATCCTACACGAGCTCAAAGACAAACTCACCCCTCACCTAAACACACTGTTCAAACTCAACCTCTCCACAGGCTATTTACCCATAGAGTGGTGCACAGCAATGGTTATTCTGCTCCACAAAGGTGGAGGCACAACAGACCCCGGGAACTATTGTCCTATAAGCCTGACTAGGTTGGTCTGCAAGGCTATGGAGCACATCATCATGGAACTCATTAACAGAAACATTGGGGAGCTCCAAACACTGGATCCTACCCAGTTCAGCATTGTTAAGGGCAGATCATGCCTCCTAAACCTGGTGGGTTTCTTTGAGACAGTTACCAAGACTATAGATGAGGGAAAGGTGGTACACATAGCCTACCTAGACCTTGCAAAGGACTTCAACACCATTCCCCATTCTGGTGTTATAGACAAGCTCACCAGCTTGAACATAAGCCCCTACATCACAAAATGGGTTGTCAACTGGCTCATGGACAGGACCCACATGGTGAGAGTTGCGGGATCTAGGTCTGACTCTAAACCAGTTACAAGTGGCATTCCCCAGACCTCAGTCCTAGGACCCTCCTGTTCAGCATATACTTCTCAGAGGTACAGGCAAGCACAAGAGGACTATGGCTGACCAATTTCGCAGACAGCTGCAAACTAGGGGCTATAATTGACTCTCCAGCTGACACAGACATCCTCCAAAAGGGTCTCACTGAAACGGATACCTGATGTCAAAATCATGGCCTCAAGCTAAATGCCAAAAAGTGCATAGTCATCCCCTTTGAAAAAAAAAAAAGTACCCACAAATGACCACATAGGTGGTAGTCCCCTAAATACAGAAAATGTAATAAGGGTTCTGGGGAGTCAAGTAGATAGTAATCTCTCCTTTGATAATCACATTGCCAAAGTGGTTATAAAATCCTTCCATGTGGCCCACCTAATCACAAAAGGTTTCGCATCCAGATCAAAAGAGGCCACTGTGTGTGGATGGGAAACAGAAAGTTTACCCCAGGGGTCACTTCAGTGGCTCTTCTGGAGAGAGGCACAGGGAACTAATCTAATCTCATCACTCATCAGATCCATCATAGAGTACAACACCCCATTTGGGATGTACCTTACAAGACACCTGCAACAGCTGGAAAGACCACAGAAGTACCTCACCAAGAGGATCACTGGCCTCAAACAGATACCCTATGCAGCTCGACTGAAGAAACTCCAGCTGTACTCGGTTGCATACTACCTACTCAGAGGTAATCTCTGCCTGACATACAAGGCCAGGTACAACCTAGAATTGATGGACATGCTCCACCTAAAGAAAAACATATCCCCTTAAGCCACATGCTCTAGGGATCTAAACCTCACCACAACAATAAATATGACATACTGGAGGGATAGATTCCTTTCCCAGAAACTTCCCATGCTTTGGAACAAGATTCCAATCTGCATTAGGCAGAGCTCCTCACTAACACTCTTCAAGAGAAACCTTGCCGAGTGGATGGGAAACAGAAAGTTTACCCCAGGGGTCACTTCAGTGGCTCTGCTGGAGAGAGGCACAGGGAACTAATCTAAGGGGGTGAAGAAAGCCAAGACATTCTGGCTAGGCTTATAAATTCCTTTGGGCAGATAGCCTAGTACCTACCTATGAACTTATGAACCTATGTTGTGTGTGATACACAGACATATATATGGGCAACAGATAATATGTCAAGAATACACACACACATAGATGTGGGGAAATGAGAGACAGACAGTGATAGAGAGAGAGAAAGAAAGAGAGAGAGAGAGAGAGACATGGAGACACACGGAGTGAGTCACACACACTGATTCCCTGAATAGCATAGAGTGATATCCTGCTGTGGACAGTAGGATACTGGTTGTACCCAGTTGCACATACCAGCATAAAATGTGAGCCTCATTTTGTAATTATACTGAGGTGGGGGTTATAATATCACATCGCCTACGTGTGTGTGTGTGTGTGTGTGTGTGTGTGTGTGTGTGTGTGTGTGTGTGTGTGTGTGTCCATAGGTCTAAGTATTAGGAGAGTGTTCCCACTTGGTACACCTCCCATTGCCCTACTTCACAAGATCTGCTGCTGTCAGTCACTTTAGAAGTACCATTGGACACATACCAGCCCTATAAGCTCTGTAGCATATGTGATAACTGTGTAACACTATAGTACAAATAATTAGATAGGTAGAGGTTCTAATCTCAGTCCTATCAAATGTAAGTGTATGTGTCAGAGTGAGGAGTGTGTGTTTGTTTGCAGGTGAAACACTTTTAGGCCATTCCCACCCACAACACTTCCCAGTGCCCCACTTTAGTAGTCCTGTTGATGTCATTCTCCTTAGAAGCACATTTGGGCAGTTGTCAGCCCAGTCAGCCCAGTAAGCTCTGTAGTGCATGGGATAACTGTGTAACACTATAATACAAATAACTAAATAGGCAGTGGTTCTACTCTCAGGTCTGGTAAATGTGTATGTGTGGGTGTGTATGTGTAAGTGTGTATGTTTGTAGGATAAAGTATTTTGAGAACTTTCCCGTGCCCTTCTTTATCAGTCCTGCTAATGTCATTGCCCTTAGAAGTACCTTTGGACAGCATTCAACCATATAAGCTCCATGGCACGTATAATAACTACATAATAGTATAGTATAGATAAGTAGATAGGCAGGGGTTCTCCACTCACTCGTGGAAAATGTGTGTGTGCAAAGGTGTCTGTAAGTGTGTATGTTTGTAGGGTAATGTATTTTTATGCCCTTCCAACCCAGTACATTTCCCATTGCCATACTTTACAAGGACACTTGTAATCACCTTAGACATACCTTGTGACACTGTTAAATCCTATAAGCTCCATGGCACATGTGATAACTGCGTAACACTGTGGCATACATAACTAAAAAAGGTAAGGATTCTAATCTCAATACTGGCAACTGTGTGTGTGTGTGTGTGTGTGTGTGTGTGTGTGTGTGTGTGTGTGTGTGTGTGTGTGTGTGTGTGTGTTTGTGTGTTTGTGTGTATGTGTGTGTTTGGGTGAGAATCATATCCTCTGGGGGTGTGAGTTATACCATTTTGAGGCCTATACCATCCACTATATGTCCCATTGTCCTACTTTACAAGACCTTCTGCTGTCATTCATCCTAGATGTACCTGTATACACTTGCTAGCCCTCCAAGCTCTGTGGTGTGTGCAATAACTGCATAATACTATAATGGAAATAGATAGATAAGGGCTCTAATCTCAATACCGACAACTATAGCAGTGTGTGAAGCTTATCCCCTGTGGCTGTTGTGTGTGTAGGTTATACCATTTTAAGGCCTGTTGACCCCATACCCATTACATTACTTAAATGACCCTGTTAGTGGTATCTGCCTCACATGCACTGTGTAACACTATATAGCCCATACCAGTCATCTGTACAGTTGTACATGTGATATTCACATGTTTGCAACCTATATGTCTGTGTCTCCTGACAATGAGCATTGCTGTGATATCATTGCCATACATTCATTTTGCAGTTCTGCCTGCTGCAATCCATCTCTATCACTTCTACTGTCCAGCCCACAACAAAGGATGACAAATTGCACTGTGTGATGGGCCTAGTAGCAGAATGGTAATTGTGGCTAAGACCAAGGCTATTGTATTGAGCTATACAGTGTCACCAAGTGCATATGCACATACTGTAAGGGCTGACTTACTGCTATACAGACCACACACACTGTCAAGGTATAACAATACGTGATAATAATTGATGAGAAAACAGGACTGTACACTGTATCTACAGTACACACACAGTTCAGACTCACAGGGATTAATTTCAGACAACATTTCAGGACAGTCTGCAATATGTACAGGACACATGTAAAGTACTAGGTGCATAGCCTCATAAGATGATACCAAACTATTGGCCCTGATGCCATCATAAGTCTAGCCCAGACCTTTGCCGATGCCCCTTCCAAGCTAGCACCTGTTTCCCCTGTCCATCTGGGACACACACAAGATCCCAGGGGTGTCTCATCATTTTCCCATGCAGTTGTCCAGCTTCCTCTTCCAGAGGGCTATACATGTATACTGCTATATATGGAGAGGGAGTGTATTTTACAGACAGTGTATTGTGTGGGACACCACACTATCTTACCAATAAGTACTATACATGACACAGATCAGGTGAGGTCCTTGCGTGCATGATGTGTGAGTGCAATTCATCTTACAGATATATAAAAATGCCATCAAGGCTGGTTTGGACATGGCCTTGTATGCCAGACACAGGTCACCTATGATCAGTCTGTATGAGACCGAGTACATTGACAGGGCTTTCAGCCTACCTGTATAGGATAGGAGTTGCAGATCCTGGAATTGCCTGGTCAGGAATCTCCGTGGTCTCTGCAACTGCTGCATTTGCTTGGCAAGGTGCATGCCAAAGGAGCCATTTTACATTAATAATGTGTCTAAGGGTGGAGTACAGGGATGTTGTGGCCTCCTGGTTCCTGGATGACATGCCCATATTTGTGAGGAGGGCCATGTACACCACCTTCCATACAATGGTGCCCACACAGTGGAAAACTGTCAGGTTGCTACCAACCTTGTTTCAAAACTTGCCTCATACCTGATTGCATGCTCAGTACATTATTACTGTCATACTTAGTGTGGATGACATCTGCCACAGCAGGGAGAATGATGACTCTCCTGGCATTCATTCTGTGGTAATGTTTCTTGCACCAGTCATTAATTGGGTGAGTTCCTCTTGGGGGATGCTCACATCAGTAGGGGAATGTAAGACAGTGGCCATCTTGCAAGCATCTGTACACCTGGTCAACCACAGACCACTGCTTTTGTCCTGTACCTAAGATACATATATCTCAAACAGTAGAGGCACCCCAGACCGATTCTTGGGGTACACCACTTTGGAAGACTCTATTACTAGAGGTGGGTTCCACTACTTCGACCAAGTGGGTACTATCATTGGGCCAGTTTGCTACCCATCTGGTAACATACAGTTTGTTGCCTACCTGTGTAGGCGTATGTATCCTGGCTGCCTGGGGATTATTGTGAGAGGATTGGGCTAGGTGAAGGTAGGCATTGTTCACCATCTGCCCCTCATCCTTGTGTGTGTTGACCACTTCATACAGGTCCAGCAGGTTTAACAGGCCTGATCTCCATTTGACAATACCATGCTGTGTGGGCTCAGGCATTTTGATGTTGCTGATGTCCCTGTTCATAATGTCCTTGATATTGCCTTCCATATCCTTGCAGAGCAGGCTAGTTAAGCTCATGTGCACATGATTGCCTGGGTCAGTGGATTGCTCCGCCTTTGTGTATAAGGATGACAGTGGCTGTCCTCTGTGCAGATGGAATGACACCAGTGCTCAGGCTGTGTTTGACTACAGTGTGAAATGGATCTGAGAGTCCATGCCTGTGTTCATGTAGGATGTAGCCAGGGATGGTATCAGGCCTATGGAGATCACTGTGCATTGCCTTTTTGAGGGCATTACAGACCTGCTTCTTGATGATATGGGGAGGGGGCAGGTGCTTTGCATGCACATGTGTACCAATGGTGGGTCAGGGGGTGATGTTTACACTTCACCTGTCTGCAACTGGTTGCCTATATCTATGCCATATGCATATGCTGTGTTATTGACCACCACTACAAAGCAGATTTGTGTGTTGTCTCTGTAATTGCAGAGACATGTGGAAGGCCTAGTGATTGGCCTTGGAGGATGTGTCCAATTTGCACTTAAAGACAGCCTTAGGGTAAATCATGTGTGACCTTATTTGCTTGGGCAGACCAAGGTGACATTGCTTCCAGTGAGGCACCTGTTCCTCCTTGGCCCATCCAGCAATTATTTCAACCTATAATGGTATTTGTGTATTGTTGCCATCCACCACAGGTATTTACCCTACTGTGAGGGAGATGATGTTGTCCTGTCAGATATTGCTGAGTCCATACAGCTTTGTAGGCACCCACATAGTATTGTGGTGTGGGCCTGGACATTGCTGCTAGTTCCAACACATGGGACATTGGCTGTACAGCTACTTCTACCTGCTCTGAGGGGAGTTATAATCATTTGTGTACAGTTACTTCTGTTTGACACTGTAAAGGGTGGGGGCAGGGGAGATGGTGACCTGCACAGTGAGGGCTATGTAGTCAGATATTACGAAGGAGGCTGGCACTGTAAGAGTGCTACAGTGGCTACATGTTGGTTAGGACCAGGTACAGGATATTTCCACCTGTCTTAGGAGTGTTGACCAGCTGACCCACTGCATTGCCATTGACAAAGCCGAGGAGTCTATGTGCGTACATGTTTTGGTGGCATAGGTCATGCACACTATGGTTGGATATTTGAAGTCACCTAGGAGCAGGGTAGATGATTGAATCCTGACAGATTCCAACAGGTCCCAATAGGTGTGGTGGGTGCCCATAGTCATGGTTGGAGGCCTGTAGCTAACTATGATTTGAGTAGGGGTTTTGTTAGCTGTTAACTGCACTCGGGATGTCTCCCTTGCATCATACTGTTTGGCCAGCCTGGTGGTGTGTATGTGTATGCTAATGTTCAACACTTCACCTCCTGTGGCTTGCAGGCCTCCATTTGGGGTCTAAACATCTGATGGGATGAGTGACCTGGCAAGGTTGGTGTGTTCTCCACAGCTACAAAGCTGGTGTCAGTGACTGCACAAATGTCGGCATCCTACAGGACAAGGTACACTTGCATTGACATGGGTTTCATGGTAAGACACCTAGCTCCTTTTAAAATAAGACATCTGCACAAAGGCACACAGCAGTGGTGGGCAAAGGCCAGTGCATAGTGTCAATTTATGAATCTAGCTGAAACATACATAGTTGCCAGCAAAGATGGTGTTGCATTCACAGATCTACTCTGCAGGATATGACATCTGACAATCAAATGTATGCTAATATGTTATGACTTCAGTCTTTAATGAGTTGCCGGTGATATGCCAGACAATACACAATTGTACAAGGCATTGACTACAAATATGAGGCAGACATGTGGTCAGTCTGCAAAACTCTGGACAGTTGTCAGGTATGGGTTCAGTATATCACATACAGTTCAATACACACATCTGCACCTGTTGTGTACTATGCACATACCCTGTACAAGTCTCTTACATTTGTAAGACAAGTATATGTATCACAGTAGCATTCACACATGACATATTTATAGGTTTATAGATTATAGGTTTATAGATTAGTACTAAGCTAACTGCCCTTGCAAGCCATTTTAAGCCTAGCCAATTATCTCTTGTGAGACTCCAACCCTGCACCTTGTGTTTGTAAGGTAAACACCTTAACCATTAGGCCACCCTCCCAACTTATGAATAATTACAACATCCCAGGTAGCTGGCCTAGCAGTGACACACTCAGTATTGGACAACAGACACTCCAGTGGTAGTCATACATGAGCTGACCTTTGCTAGGGTGACTCAAGGATCAGAGATGTGCTCCATGTCAATGCAGAAAGGGCAAGCAGGAATGGCCATAGGTGCTGGACAGCATCATGTGACTCCAGCAGGTCTTGTTGTAGCCTAGTGCTTAATGTTACATTTGACATTATTGCATCCCCCTTCTGCATTACATTACAAGCTTACATGACTGAACTACCTGTTATAGTTATTAAGTGTTTCCTCACAACAATGCAAATGGTTAGGTTTTTTGTAGTCGCAGTCTGTCTTTGTGTAGATGGGTTGAGACCTGTGTTTCATAGGCAGCAGCTTGCCTTTTGTAGGTACTGCTCATGAGCAGGTGATGGCCTGTGCACCAACTGATGTCTCACACTTGCTACTTGCATCCAGAGAAGCTGTGTTGTCATTCCATTAGCCAATGCCATAGCAACACAGTGCTATAATTACATCCTTCATGTGATCCTTGCCCCTTTATCTTGCCTGTGTGAAAAACATTATGGAGGTGTGGGGGGGCTACAGCTTTACAGACAGTAAGTGGGATTACCTCTCAGGACAGGATATGTGCAGACAGCATAACAACATAGGGGACAAAGCTCCAGAATTCGGTACAGATTGTAAGTAAGTAGTACTGTTATAGATATAGAGGGTTGCTAGATTAACAGGGTTTGTCTGGACATACATTTTCTGCATCACCTGATGTCTGACAGTAATATGTCTCTGACATACTTCTCAACTATCCTGATGTCCACAGACTGCCCAGAGGTTTGCTTGTTAGGTTTGTTCTGTTTCTCAGACAATGCGTGTTTTTGCAAAGTCAGTAGATAATGTAAGAATTGTAGTCAGTAAATGTTAACATCCATTGGTGTTACAGACTTCATATCCTTCAGGGATGTTATGTTACAACAAAGCCTGTAACAGCAGCAACTGTTTCAGTTTGTAACACT
>NC_056737.1:1245855523-1245920523 GCF_019279795.1 Protopterus annectens
GGGCAGAAGAAGGGCTGATGGAGACAGAGTGATTAAGGCACTTTTAAGCAGTTGTAAGCAGTTTTGCACACTTTTGTGTGGAGCTAAGTGTTGCCAACAGATGGTTAAGTCCTCTTAGCTTCACTTAGCACTACTTACTCCCGCTTACACCCGCACTAATTTTAATTAAAGAAAAGAAAAAAAAAGGGTGATAGGAAAGTGGTGAAATGGGGGCAAGCAGGGGGTAAAACATTAAGAAAACCAGCTAAGGTTGTGCAGTACAGGTGTAGGAAAGGACAATAGCTCTACATTTCTTCTGTAGTAACAGCTATAAATAATGTGCAGAATTTGGAATTTACAGCCTCACACTCCAGAGGGAGGGGTGTTGGACACAGACATTTGTAGAATAATCTGGGGGTAGATTGATTAGATTCACTGTACATGGGGGCTAAATGTAGAGCTATGTATGGGGCAATGCTATTTTTGCAGGACAGATTCTCTTTTTCTGTTTTTTAATGTGAGAGTGGGATGTTGGGGAAGGGCAGTAGGTATGTTTGGGGAGGTAGGTTGGGTAGAATAGGTTGTATTTGCAGACAGACAAGAGAGCAGACAGAGGTGGTATATGACATATGAGGGGGGTAAACACCTTTGACAGGGAGGGTGGTTAGGAATCCTAAGCCCATGATCCCCCAAATGGATACAGTGTGACTGAGGTCCTCACCCATGGGCAGTCACCACTGTACCTTCACGGCCCCCAAGGTGGGTGTGCTAGGGGCTGGACAGGAGGGGCAGCCTGCCCCTCGAGGTGTACCAGGTGGCCCTCCATCTGGTGCAGTCGGTCATTTAACTCTGTTCGGAAAATGCTGCACACCATACCCCAGAAGTGCATGTGGATGACAGACTCCTGTCCCCACCTGCTCCCAGGGGGGACAGGCCCCGTCTCTTGAGATGGTTCCACCTGAAGGTGGTGCAGGACCAACAGATGAGTCCTGGGCTGGGTCCCAGACATGCTAGGGCCCGGTGCCATCGCCAGATGATGCAGGACAGGTGGATACACTGGGATTTGCCTTCCCAAACATGCTATGGTGTTGAGATTTTACAAAATATGTTGGTTAGTCATCAACAACACATTTCAAGATTAGTTATAACAGCATGTGCGGGTGTTCCAATTATCCCCATAAAACAGATTTGAAATGGTTGCATTGCAAACAAAACACAGGCATAAATGGAACAACAGTATGCATTGTAACAGCATGCTGGTGACATTGATGGCAACAGGCCACCAATAATGGTATTTGAACAAGGTACGTTAATATGCAACCAATCAAATATATGAACAATAATAGAATACAAGTCCCAACATTAGGTTTGGAGAACAACAAACCTGCAGTATATGAATTACAGTATTGATCTAGATAAGGGGTGCGGGGAGAGACAAAAACTCTATTAACAACTGTTTATGCTTCTATTTTCCACAACAGTACTGCTCAATACTCTATGGTTCTGCCTTCACTTTACATCTACATATGGCCCATAGCATCTGTAGCACTAACATACCTATTAAACTGTCAGTCTGAAATGGTATGGGGCAAATTCTGACAACTCTGGGTACATGACTAGAGGGGACTAGTACATGTCAGGGTTACATATCTGGCACAGAAGGGGTACCTTGAACTGCTGTTATGTGAGTATGCTACTGGCATACTTCAACTGGTTTCCTATCTGTGTCCAGGGCTATTGACAGCAGTGACCACTAGCCATGACAGCGTGACACGTGAGAGACATGCATCAGGAAGAGTGCATGTTGTATGTACCTATCCTGCTGTCATTTACAGGCATGTGGTGGAACAGTTGAACTGTTGTACACAGTTTATTAGTATACCCTTTGTACAGCTACTACCAACATTTCTTTACCTATAAAACCTGTGGAGAAAATATCTGTTAACACTACATGACTGTTTTTATATTTATTCCTGATTCCTTGTATGTAGATATGCACTCATCTTAGTACCACTCCCTGGATTAGAACCATATCTGGGTTTTCAAAATTAACAGCTAAGCTATTTCTCATTATACTGAGCTACAGGAGAACTGCTATTTCTTGTTTCACTGGTTTCTGCCAAATAGTCTTTTGGTTAGACAGTCTGAACTTGTAATCATGTGATGCATGCATGATAATGTACTGTGGATTAATCCTTTGGATTACTACAATCTGGAAAGCAAAGGTTAGCACAAGGCAATGCTGCATGGAACACACTTTGATACATTACACATTACTATTCAGGGTTCAGAGCTTAGTGCAGTATATATTTCACATTTCATTTATATCATGTTTTACAGCTGCATTCTAAGTCTACAACAACATACCAGAGTAAACACAGCAGTTTCTGTTATAGATGTTTATTACATATCAATATTAGTCAGACAAACTTTATTTATTCAGATAACACAGTAACAGTATACCTACTAGTATTAAACAATGTACTCCTTAGTTATTTGCACAATATACTCTAAAATAGATTTCTACTCACCAGCCTGTCATTGCAGCCTCAGCAGTCTGTCGGCATGGGCTTCAATGCTACTAGCACTCTCTGCTGCAGCTGTAGGGGAGAAAAATGAACATTATGCATTCCTGTATATCACATCCTCTGGCTAGAATTTGGTACACCTATATCTGTGATACTTACAAACAGCTGGAGCACGGTTGTCCCTAGCATCTTAGATCCACTAGTTCAAGAGCACCCCCTTCCTTCACTTTAGGTCAACATAGTGGTGCCTGCTTACTAGTTTGGGGAATGCCAGTAGCAGTGGTGAGATCACGGGTGAGATGATCCCAGGCCTCCCCTTTATATTGTGAGCTGTGGTACTGGCCCTGCAGCAATCTCTCATCATGGTTACTTAAAAGGAGTCCAGCCATGACTCTGGACTCGAGGATGCCCCAGTGCTGCACCCTAAAGCGCAGACCCTCAACTATGCCACCCTTAGTTTTTGCACAGGTTGAACTATAACAGGTACTGGTTGTGTTCCCACCTCTGCGGTTTATATAAGGCCATATTCCCGCCTTTTGCCATCATTGGTTGATTTTGATGTTGAGCACAGCTTAGTGGTGCGTAAACATGGTAAACTGATTTTAGCAATGCTTAAAGGGAAAATTGTTGATTACTGCTTAGCAGTGCGCAAATCCACTTAGCTGAGATGACTTCTGCTTAGCATATATCTCTAAGCAATGCTTAAAATGGCTAAGAATAGTTGAGCACTGCTAACCATTGCTCAGTTTTAATTTTTAAAAATGTAAGACTAATGACTTCATTTACTAAGTGTATATGATTTACTTTACTTAACGTCCCTCTATGTGCTTTCATTACATTACCGAGGGGTGTTACTATACTGTATGGGACACTTGTGTATATATGGGTGGTTTCACATGTTATATGCACTCACACTTCCATTTTAAACCAGCTACACTACCCTAGTTGACAGATATCAATTACTACATGATTTAAAAAAGAAAAAATTATTTAAACACTGCTTTCCTATGTAAGAATATAATGCCTCACTTGGTACTCAAGTTGTGAACGCCTGCATACAAAGCCGGGACTCTAACCACTATGCTATCCCAGCATTAGGATTTTAGTTGTACATTTTTATTTATTTCTTCTGGGGTGTTTAAGCAATGCTGGGCAGAGGAACATAATGTGCACACCTGCTCAGCTATGCTTAAACATATCCTAGTATGGAAAAAATATTTTTAATTATTTATGGCCATGTACAGCTTTGTTACTCTAGGAGGTTAATAGTTATGTGAGGCAGGCATCTGGGCATTCTGCCATAACCTGTACAGTTGAGGGCTTTAAACCATATGGCACTTTCAGATGGCAGATATTTGTGTATCAGTCATTATACCCTTCAGGAGGTCCATGCTAATATATACCTTTTAATCTCAGATCATCTTGATCAGCTTTCTGGGTTTGTTGATGCAATATTTCAAACATGTTCCTGTTTGTGTGCCTTTGTCCCCCCATTATTTATGACTTTGTATGGCTTTCTTGCTCTAGGAAGTTGAGAAGTATGTGGGGCAGGTATCTGGGCATTCTGCAGCAACCTGTACAGTTAACGGCTATGGCCATACAATAATTTCATATGGCAGACATTTCTGTTTCAGTCTTCATACCCTTCTGGAAGTCCATGCTACTGCATACCTTTTATTCTATCAGCTTTCTGGGTTTGTCAGTGCAATATTTAGGGACTGTCCCTATTTGTGTGCCTTTGTGCTCCAATTATTTATGGCTTTATACAGCTTTCTAGGAAGTTGGGAAGTATGTGGGGCAGGCATCTGGGCATTCTGCAAACCCCTGTTCAGTTGATGGCTATGGCCGTATGGCACTTTTACAATGTAGGGGGTGTGTGACAAACACTCTGCATTGCTTCATGCTCCCCAAGCTATTTCAGCATCTGTGAATGCTGAAATGCTCATTTTATTTCATTTCAGTGTCTGCGGACACTGAAATGCTTTTCAAAAGGGCCATACAGCACTTTCTGAGTGCGGGGGCATATTGGATGTGAATGTACTACCTAAACACACCTCTGCACTCAGTACTCTTCGTATCCGTTTAGCCTTGGCAGTAGCACGCCTTCATTAATATGCAAGGCACGCTGCTATTAATGCTAATGCTAAATGGACATGGTTCACTCTGTGCTGGAATAGCACTATTCCTGCATGAATTTATTGAACCCCAGGAATTATCTGCTTTATAGGTTCATAAGTAGGTACTAGACTATCTGCCCAAAGGCATTTATAAGCCTAGCCGGAATGTGTTGGCTTTTGCTGCCCCCTTAGATTAGTTCCCTGTGTGTCTGTCCAGCAGAGCCATTGAAGTGATCCCTGGGGTAAACTTTCTGTTTCCCATCCACTCATCAAGGTTTCTCCTGAAGAGGGTTAGTGAGGAGCTCTGCCTAATATAGATTGGAATCTTGTTCCAGAGCATGGGAAGTCTCTGGGACATGAATCTATCCCTCCAGCATGTCCTATTTATTGTTGTGGTGAGGTTTAGATCCCTGGAGCGTGTGGCTCAAGGGGATATGGTTTTCTTTAGGTGGAGCATGTCCATCAATTCTGGGTTGGACATGGCCTTGTATGTCAGGCAGAGATCACCTCTGAGTAGGTGGTATGCAACCGAGTACAGCTGGAGTTTCTTCAGTCGAGCTGCATAGGGCATCTGGTTAAGATCCTCTTGCTGAGGTACTTCTGTGGCCTTTACATTTGTTGCAGGTGTCTTGTAAGGTGCATCCCAAATGGGGGATTGTACTCTATGAAGGGTCTGATGAGTGATGCATAGAGGGGCCCAATGACCTCTTTCGATCTGGATGCAAACCCTTTTGTGATTAAGTGGGCCACATAGAAGGATTTTCTAACCACTTTGGCAATATGATTAGCAAAGGAGAGGTTACTATCTACTTGGGTCTCCAGATCCCTTATTACGTCTTCTGTATTTAGGGGACTACCACCTATGTGGTATTTTGTGGGTACTTTGTTTTTTTCCAAAGGGGATGACTATGCACTTTTTGGCATTTAGCTTGAGGCCATGGTTTTGACACCAGGTATCTGTCTCAGTGAGACCCTTTTGGAGGATGTCTGTGTCAGCCGGAGAGTCAATTATAGCCCCTAGTTTGCAGTCATCTGTGAACTTGGTCAGCCATAGTCCTCCTGTGTTTGCCTGTACCTCTGAGAAGTATATGCCAAACAGGAGGGGTCCTAGGACTGAGCCCTGGGGAATGCCACTTGTAACCGGTTTAGAGTCAGACCTAGCTCCCGCAACTCTTACCATGTGGGTTCTGTCCATGAGACAGTTGGCAACCCATTTCATGATGTAAGGGTTTATGTTCAGGCTGGTGAGCTTGTGTATAATACCTGAGTGGGGAATGGTGTTGAAGGCCTTTGCAAGGTCTAGGTAGGCTGTGTGGACCACCTTTCCCTCATCTATAGCCTTGGTAACTGTCTCAAAGAAGTCCACCAGGTTTAGGAGGCATGATTTGCCCTTAACAAAGCCGAACTGGGTAGGGTCTAGTGTTTGGAGGTTTCCAATGTCTCTGTTAATGAGATCCATGATGATGCACTCCATAGCTTTGCAGATCAAGCTAGTCAGGCTTATAGGGTGAAAGTTCCTGGGGTCCGTTGTGGCTCCACCTTTGTGGAGAGGAATAACTGTTGCTGTGCACCACTCTGTGGGCATGTAGCCTGTGGAGAGGCTGAGATTAGACAGTGTGTTTAGGTGAGGGGTTAGTTCATCTTTGAGCTCGTGTAAGAATCAGCCTGGGACACCGTCCGGTCCCATTGATGCTGTGTTTTTGGCTTTGGAGAGGGCTGTTTAACCTGAGTGTCTGTGATTTCAGGAGCACTACATTCTTCTGGTATAGTTATGGGCCCTTTTGGGGGTGAGAGGGGGGTGAAGTTTGCACTGAATCTGTCTGCCAGGATGTTGGCTATATCAGTCGGTTCAGTGTATTTTGTGCCATTGTGCACTAACTCTGAGCAGATCTGAGAATTTCCACTTAGATTTTTGACATAGCTAAAGAATGCCTTGTGGTTAACTTTAGAGTCCATGGCAATTTTTCTTTCGAAGCTAACCTTGGATGATTTTATGAGGGAATGTAGTTTCTTGCTGATACTGATCAGGGATGTCTTCCCTTCTTGGGATTTTACTCTTTTCTGTACTAGTTTCCTCCTTCTATTGTATAGCTTGTTTATGGCAGGGATCCGCCAGACTGTTTTTCTTTTATTGGAGGAGTGAGTCTTGGTTTTGTTTGGGATAGCACGATCCATGCATTCTTCTATGTGCCTGTAGAGTGCATTAGTAAAGGATTTTGCAGCTTGGATAGCATTATCCTTTAGCATGGGGGCTTTGAAACTTCCCACCTTGGTCTTAAGTAATGTGAAGTTTGCTTTTGAAAAGTTTTTCACTGTGGTTTCTTTGACCAGGGGTGGTGGCGGAATGTGGATATCCAGAGTAATTAGTTTATGGTCAGATTTAACCAGTGAGGGGTTGACCACCGGTGTGGAACACTGGTTTCCCATGTTGGTGATGACCAGATCCAATATGCTGTCACCTCTGGTGGGCTTGTTGACCAGTTGATCCAGGGTGTTTGAGTTTATAAATTCTAGGAAATGTTGGGCAAGGAAGTTTGTACTTGAGTAGTTCTCCCAGGTAATGTTTGGATTATTGAAATCACCCAATATCAGGGTGTTTGATAGAACCTTTATGTTTCCCAGTGTTTCCAGGAATGTGGAGTGGGGGTCCTGGGACATGGTGAGTGATCTGTAGCAAGCTATAATTTGAATAGCAGTTTTGCCCATTGTTAGTTGCATGTGGATGATCTCTGAAGCAACATGCTGTGCCACTAACCTGGAGGTCTGGGTATCCTTGATGAATATGGATACTCCCCTGTGTTTTGTATTTCGGTCTGGGTTTTTTGGATGAAATGCATGGTATGAGTTGTAGCCTGGTAGTGCTGGGGTGCTCTCTGGTGCCTTAAACCAGGTTTCTGTAACTGCACATATATCGAATTTCTCCATACTGAAGAGTGCCTCAAGTGCATGCATTTTGAGGTTTAGACTTCTGGCATTGAGTAGCATTACCCTCAGTTTTTTGTTACTTGTGCTATTTATGGTGGTGGGTTTGTCTTTTGAGCCTTGCCTAAAAAGGCACTACGGAGGTGGCAAGAGCCTTGGCCAGTATTCGAAAGCCTAAGGGTGACAAGTGCAAGCTGTCTCTAGTGAAGCAGGGTGGCTTGTCGAGCATGTCATCCCAGGCTGACAGACACTGGATCCCCTTTGAAAGACACCAGAAGCTTAGCCAATTGTTGAAATTGATAATTTTTTTCTCTATACCGTGGTATCATTCTTGGTGAGGGCAGGATGCTACTCAGGGTCAGGGTCATATCGGCCTGGGCTATGTGATCAGAGAGTTCCTCCATGTCTCTTTTCATGTAGTCCAGGGAGGTACGGCTCAGGTCATTTACACCAACATGGACAATGTCAGAGTCATATTTGTACTTGTTCTGGAGTGACCTGAGTGCTTGTGTTATGTTGCGGATCCTGGCACCAAACAGGCAGCTAACAGTAACCTTCTCCTTGTTCAGCCTAGCGAGTGGGACATCAGTGTGCCTGACTATAAAATCGCCTATTACTAGTGTGTTGGGTAAGTTAATTTGCCTTAAGGGCTGTGATTGTGTGGCACAATGGTTTTGTGAAGTATGTGTTTCATGGTTTGTGTTGGGGGGGTGGAGGTTGCTTGGATGTCTGCTTTAGAGGTCTCTGTTGCTTCTGCAGATTTTTATTTAGGGCCTCCGAGTATGTTTTCATGTATTTATGTGTGTTTTTTGCCAGTTCTGGTTTCATAGGTCTATGTGAGACTGGTGGTGTGATGTAAGTAATTCCCTTCTCCTTTTGAATGCCTGGTCCAGTCTTGGGTTGAGAGAGCTTAGCTTCCAGTTTGGCTGTACAATTGCATCTCTCGCATGTATTAGTGTTTGGTGGAAGGAGGAGAGGGTTGACTGTGTACATGAGGCAATTGTAACATTGCCTCAAAATGCCCAGATTCACCAGTTGGACTGGAGAGTACACCTGAACCTGCCCTTTGGACATGCCTGGATAGGTACAGTGAACTGTTTTACTGACTGGCTGGTAAGGTCGAATAGAGAGCCTTGTCCTTCTTTACAGTATAGGGGTGGTCTAGTGCTAAGGTTTATTAGTGCTTGCTATGAGTTTTGAGCAAGTGCCGGTATGAGAAGTGAATGGTTTGAGTGCTTAAGTTGAAAGTTTGTCTAGTTCCAAGGGAAAAATTGAAGAGTAGACTTTGTGGAGCAGGGAATAGTTATACCCTAGCTAACCAGCGCTGGCCGGCGTGCAAAACTGCGCAATGCGTGTTTTATAGCAGGGAAATGAAAGAGATAGAAATTAGCCCAAAATGGCCACTAAACTGCTAATTTCTGGGCTGAAACCACTCCTCCAGGGACAGATAGGCTGCTCAAAGCTCCCTCTCTCACAGTGAATAGAGAAACTTCCTTCTATCCAAGTAAGGTATGGGCAAATACAGAAACTTGTAACACAGCCCTGAATTCAGCACTAACCTGAAAACTGGTCTATAAGCACTCTTCTTTTTTCAGTATGTGTTTGAAGTTCAGTAAATATTATTTACATTATTGTCCAGATTCCAAAAGAGGTCTCAGTGCAAATGAATTACTCCAGTGTAAGCCTGCCCTAATTCCAAAAGACTTGCTCTTGGTGTAAGTGATTTACTTTTGTGTAATTGACTTAATCCAGTGTAGGTCGCTTATTCTGAGACCACCTCTTTTGGAATCTGATCCTATATGTAACAACTACCAAACATTTATATAATGGTTAGCATAATTATTAGTTGCATATCTTAGATATCCTATTATTTACTTAGGCCTATTTTTTTACCCTTTATTGTATTTCATTTTATATCATGCCAACCTTATTGAAAGTACTCATCATATTATAAGCTTATACTACATGTAATTTTGTATAGGTTTATATATTCTGTTTGCAGGTTTTCTCTCTCTGAGACTTCAGCAAAAAATGAATATTTTGATGACATTTGAAGCTGTACCATGGCATCCAGTGGGTTTAAGAACCATAATTCATTTGTATCACATTTGTTACTTCTTTATTTGGGCCATTCTATTAATAAAAAGCTTTGTTCTGCCCCATTCCACTAACAAATACAAATTCCAGCATCAATATTTATTTTACATTTGATATATTACATTTACTCTGTTATATTACAAAAGCAATAAAACTTTAAATAAATTGCACACTGTCCTGTAACTTTCACAGTTTGTATTTTATCTAGTGATATGAGCTAGCAGTGTGTTTGTAAATAGTATATTTCTTGTCTAGTTTTCATCTAGTTTCATATATCTGTTGAAATACAATACATTTCTGTCTGTTTTTTTCAACATAACATAGTTGCTCTGTCAGTCTGTTTGTGCCATTCCACAGGTTGTATCTGAATGAGTCAACAAAGGCTGGTATCCCAAAAGTGTTTCAAAATATAACAAACAAATAAGCCTATGGCATCCAATGGCTGAAACCACAACAGTAGCACTTACAGCCCCTCAGACTTGTCCTTTATTTCAGATACTTGGAATGATGACAACTGCAGCCAGACACCGATACATTTGGCATAATGTACATTGGCTGTTTGATACCTTGAAATAAACAGCAGCTGGGCAACAACGTGGTTTGTAAAAGGCCACCTAAATTTTTGTCCATTTTGCTTTAATTAATTTCTGTATAGCAAGGATTATGCCCCAGTATCCCACTTATGTTATTGTAATAAGCTTCAAAATAATCAGTGAGAATAGTTATCCAGTGTTTGTCTTATTATCGTCCAGATACCAAAAGAGTTGCTCTCAGTGTAAGTTTGCCCTGATTCGAAAAAACTTGCTCTCACAGTATGTGTTTTATTTCAGTGCAAGGCCTATCTATAAAAAGACATATCAGGGGCCAGATTCCACAACTTGACACTTCTAACTGCATTTGATTTCCCTTGTACCTGCAGATGAGTTGCTTCCAGTCAAGTAGTGACTTCTCCTAAATGTTGTGTCCTGTTTGCATGCAGTACAACGGTGGATGTTTCTTTCATGTGCAATTTCGAGTAACATATCTACAAATCTGACTCAGCAAGCATGTCTGGTTTGTTAGTGTAGCCCTTTTTTCGATCCAGCCCAACTTTGTGCAGTTAATCTGATTGCTCTGTGCTTCATAAATCTAAGTGAAGAAATATTCTATTGTTTAATTCTGACACTAAGGATTTGAGAAAGAGATTCCTTTGAAAGAGTTTTGTAAGCATCAAATCAGTTCATTTGCATTCAACTATTACAAATTGTACATCTTATTTCTGTTCTATATACTTAACTCAGCCAATTTAAAATCAAAGAAAACTATAAAGAATAGAAAGCTGGAGAAAAATGCATTTCTTAAAAATGTGTTTCTTTTAAAATACTAGAATCACTTGTGAAATAGAAAGATCCTTGCCAGCCAAGTAACAGATAGCGTTTGCAAGTATTAATCATATTATTAAGCGATTATATTCCAGTTATGCACATTGTAAAGGTTACATAAAAAAATTATAAAAGCTATATGGAATGTCCAATTTTTCATGTAATAAGATTTTAACAAGGAAATGTTCTCGGTACTGAAGGATGCTGAACTACTTTTGAAACTTAAAATCATATAACTAGATAGCTGAGACAGAAAAGGCAATGATTATAAGCAACATATTAATTTAAAGGGCCATGAGTGCACGGTAAATGTAAAATATGAAGCTGACAGTACATTTCACACTGCTTGTAATTTTATTATATGTATTTTAAGTTTTCTATATCTCTGAATGGCATTTATTCACTAAAAACAAAGTGAATTTTTATTCTTTTGCTTAGCACAACTACTTGAAATAAGTTCACGTAAATGATTTCCATAAAACAAAAGTAGAAAATCTGCAATACAACTATTAAAACGTAAGACCACATGTTATAATAACCATGGCTGAAATATGCCTGAATGTAAGCTTTATTTTAACACTAGTTATACCTGTCATATCATAGAATGAGCACTTGGAATCCAGGATCATGAATCCAATTATCACTTCTTTCCACAATAGTACAAAATGATAAAGAAATACTCTTCTGACACATTCTATATGTAAACTCTCATTGCATTTTTTAAATATTTTGAAACTAGATTATTTCTGTAGCTCAGAATTAAACACTGTCAACACAATGACTATGAATGCCTTACTCTGACATTGCATGCCCCTGTTAAATTATATATATACATATCTATCTATCTATCTATATATATATATATATATATATATATATGTGTGTGTGTGTGTGTGTGTGTGTGTGTGTGTGTGTGTGTGTGTGTGTGTGTGTGCGTGTGTGTAAACTGCTTTATACAAAACAGAGTTTTCTTCAGTTTTTGAACATTGTGGAAGACACACAGAAGCAGTGACAGAAAAAAAACTTTTGCAGAGTGCATAATAAGTCAGCTTTGAATTCTATCCTGCAGTAATTTGAAATGTTTATTTATTTATTTGTTTATATGGAATATTGATGTTAAATTGTTTTTCTTATTTAACTGGCAATTACTTTAGTTTATCTAACCAAGGCTAAATCTCATTGATACTGTAGAAATGTAGGTTATGTTTCCAGATACCATATTTGAATATAGTTGCTTATGTACAAAAGAATACTGTTAGGTTGTTAAATAATTCCTGTAGTCAATGTATTTATGTTTTAATTCACACAGGACAGTCACATCAGTCTCTGATATGATGGAAAATGAGGACAGCATCCTTTTGTCTCTTAATTTAACACATTAATTTACCTAAAACAATCAGTCATATAATGTATGGCTAATTTTAAAAATCGGTTTATTTCTTCCCTTAATTCCAACAGAGCTATCTCTGACAAGTTCTAGTTCCCTTGATAAGTACAAGCAGGGGCTTGGGAGATGAAACATTCACAATCATGGGGCCTGAGACAGGAAACATTTACAGGCTACCTGTGTAGATTCCTATGTGGAAGAGTGCCTTCCATACATTACAAGGCATTTTCATTTTCATTAGTAAATAGCACATTGTCTGTCCTTGTAAAGGCTGTTTTCTGCTATATGAATTACTGCTGTTTGCATATTTATTTAGTAAAACATATTGTATATTTGGCATACTGTTGGACTCCTGCATATTCGCAAAAATAAACAGCACCAGAATTACCCCTTCTAAAGACTTAAACCTCCCCTGTCATTTAAGTAGGACCTGCTGGAGAGCAGGTATGTTTCCCCATCTCTGGAACAGTCTCCTCATCCATGTGAAGCAGAGTTCTTCCCTAACCCAATCCAAATATTACTTGGGCAATTGAATGGGGAACAGGTAATTCATCTCTGGTTTGGTAACTGTGTTTCTAATGAACACTGGCAGCCTTGTAAATGTTTTATCTCCCAAGCCCACGCTTACACTTATCAAGGGTACCAGAACTTGCCAGAAATAAGGGATGCATGGCTATGCTTAAAAAGGCCCTTGCGATTGTTAGCCTAGTTCACATCTAAGAATGTATGAAACTCTGCAGACCAGTGTTAATTTTACTGTAATTTTAAGTTTGTTGTCTACACCTTTCCTCAGAACAGTCAGTGAATGAATGTTGGCAGCAAAGGATATCTTTAAATAAAAGCATTATGCATTTCCTGATCTTAGCTTAAAATAAATCAGTGATTTTTCTACTAGCACAAGCGTGGGTTCCACTCTGAGTCTTGTTCTTTTCCTAAAGCATTGTTATCTGCCAGCATTCAGTAGAGCAATTTCCTTTCAATAAAGTAGGACAAATGCCTCACCTTGTGGCCGCAAAAGAAACTACAGCCTAAGCAGTGCAGCAGTAAGAAAATCTCATTAATTTCCTTTAGTTTTACATTTCTCAAGGTATAGCTATAAGGCATACATGGTACCAAATTTAGCTCATATTAAGATTTTGTCTCTACTAGACTATAGAGGTGTTTTCTCTTCACACCAAAAGCTCTTCAGTCCCAAAAAATAACACCTAATATCACAATGCTGAAACAGTGGTTAACACTGTCATGTTGTTCTTATAAATACTATATGTACAAACAGCAAACCAGTGCAAAACAGAGCATTATTTATTAAGGAAGACAAAATGATTCTTAAGTAACACTGAACTATTTACTTATCAGGTGTTGTAAGTAATGTTATAGCCACTTGAAAAATGCAAAAAAATGTGAATCCTGTCTATATTTTGGGGAGGAATATCCTCATGATGCTGTGTGCATGTATGTGTGTGTGTGAGTGTGTGTGTGCATGTGAGTGTGCGTGTGTATGCATGTGCGTGTGTGTATGCGTGTGTGAGTGTGTGTGAGTGTGTGTGAGTGTGTGTGAGTGTGTGTGTGTGTGTGTGTTTGTGTGTGTGTGTGTGTGTGTGTGTGTGTGTGTGTGTGTGTGTGTGTGTGTGTGTGTGTGTGTGTGTGTGTGTGTGTGTGTGTGTATGTGTGTGTGTGTGTGTGTGCATGTACAAACTGGTCAGACTCTAGAATACTTACTGTTTAGTCAGTATAGGTCATGCCTACAATGTAGCATTATAGCAAATTAGGGGGTTGGGAGATGAAACATTTACAAGCAGGGGCCTGGGAGATGAAACATTTACAGGCTGACTGTGTCCATTAGATGCCAAATGAATGATGAATTTTCTGTTCCCCATCCAGCTGTCCAAGGTGCACTTGAACTGGGTTAGGGAGGAACTCTGCTTTACATGGATGGGGAGCCTGTTCCATAGATGGAGTGGTCTCTGAGATACATACCTGGGGTACATCACTGTGTGCATATGTGTAAGTGCACATCTCTCTGCGCATCTTTAAATATACATGTGTGTTGTTTGTGCTACATGCATATTTGTCTATAATATATATGGGAGTAGTGAAAGAAACACATAACATTATTTCTGATAATTATTTCTAAAATATTTGACACACTTTTTTATCAGCTTAATTTTAATGTGTACAATTTCACTTCCTAAATGTAAACCATGCCACATTATAGTTTTGCTCCTTCTAGAATACAGTAGGAACTTTGTACTGTACTAACACACAATCATGAAACTGAAAGTGATTGTGATCTACTTGTGTAAAATTCATAACTTTAAAGAAGAAATTAATATTTTCACTGGATCAGTGGCATGACACACGTGTGTGTGTGTGTGTGTGTGTGTGTGTGTGTGTGTGTGTGTGTGTGTGTGTGTGTGTGTGTGCCTATGTGTGTCTCTCTTTTTTTTAATTTCTCCAAATCTTTTAGGTTTTTAATACCATGATGGGAATGGACCCCATTCATAAGTCAAAGTATGATTAAAGTTCATGAAATTAGTATAGTTTCACTCTTTGATGTCAGTCAAGAGTGCTCTTCACAGCACCGCAATGTGTCCAGAAATGACTCCTTCTGCAATTTGTATGGAGTTACATGTATTGGCAGCATATTTAAATAGGATTGTAGACTCTTTTCTATAAGACCCATTGCTCCTACTTCTATTGGAACTATCTAGGTATCTTTCTTCCAAATTGGTCTTGTTTCTGCTTGCAAATCCTGATATTTTATGACTTTGTGTCTCTCTGTATGCAGGGCACTGTAGTCACTGAGTGTGATGATTTCAATGATCAATGCTACTTTTGTCTTCTTTTCCTGGACCACTATATCTGGTTTTCTGGCATCTATCTTTTGAACTGTTGGTAATGGGTGATCCCACGTGATGTAGACTTCATCATTTTCTATGATGATTTGCGGCTCATATTTCCAGTGTTTTTCAGCCACTTCAATACCATAGTATTTGCACAATCCCATTGCAACAGTCTCGCCACATTATTATGTCTTTCACTATACAGTCTTTCTGCAATTATTATGTTGCAACCAGCAACGAGGTGTGCAAATGTTTCCAATTCTGTTTTACAAAACCTACATTTGTCTGTTTCTCCCACATGCTCAATAGATTTTGTAAACCAATGGGTACGTAGCCCACTATCTTGGGCTACCAATATTAACCTTTCATCTCTTGGTTTAAATTCACCTTACTTTAACCAATCCTGCATTCGTTCCTGATCAACATAAGGGTCTTTCAGAAGTTTTCTATACTTGCAACTATATATTTGATTTTTCAACATTTCTTGCCTTATCATCTGGTCCTTCACCTTATATTCTTTCTTTTGCTTTTTGGCACATTCGGTTGCTGCCTGATTTTTATCTACTTCTGGTTTGATTTCCATTCCTGCTTGATGCCAATATGCTTCTTCTAGCCTAAGCAGGGAAGTCATCTTAGATTTATTCTCCTCATGTTTCAAACCTTTCACTACATTTGGGTCTTATGAGGTCAGCAGATATGTGTGCAGTCCCACAATTGCAGATCTATACATGTAATCAATTTCAAGGAGGCCCATACCTCCTTCAGTATTGGGAATATATAATCTTGGTATGCACTGATTTTTATAAATCATTTGGTGAGTATGAAGCATCCTTCTTGTTTTCCTATCTAATCTATCCAACACATTCTGGGGTCAGTAAATCACTCCAAAACTGTAAGTTAGGACAGGAAGAGCAAAATGGTTTATAGCTTGGATTTTGTTTCTAGATGTCAACACTGTTTTCAGGATTAATTTAAGTCTTCTGAATACTCCTTACTAAGTTTTATTCATAATTTGTTCATGTTTTATTGTTGATCCTTCATCAATTCCCATATATTTATACACTCCCTCTTGCTCAAGTTCTTTTATATCACATTCTTGTCCCAAACTGATGTTTTCTTGGTGCTGCAGTTTTCCTGCTTTAAAGGTTGCCTTTTCACATTTATCAAGACCAAATGGTATTCGTATATCATCTGAAAAACGTGTTGTAGTTGTGCTTTCAGTTCCTCATCTGATGAGCTATACAGTTTTAAACCATTGAGAAAGAGAAAATGATAAGTCTTTACACTTTGTTGTTTTGTAGAAGCCAAATTATAGCCATGGCCTAAAGTATTAAGCAGACAGCTAAATGGGTTAAGGGCAAGGCAGAATAGTAGTGGTGACAGAGAGTCACCCTGGAATATCTCCCCTTGGATTTTTATCCATGGAATAATAAGTTGTCCTTTATTATGGCTTAAAAGTGGTCTGCCACTGTTTCATGGTCACTGTAATGTAATCAATCAGTGTAGGTTATATCTTATACATAATTAAGCACTCTTTTATCCATGAATGTGGATTACTATCAAATGCTTTTTTGTAGTCAATCCAGGCCATACTTAAGTTCTTCTCCTTTTTACAGTTTTCCACTAAGACTAACAACAAATGGTCCTTTGTTCTGTATGACTTTTTCATTTACTGCTATTTTGTTCTATTGCCATAATTGAGTTTACTTCTAAATGACTATAAACTCGGTCAGCATCAATTTCAATGTAAAGTTTATATGTCGTCAGAAGGCAAGTTATTGGTCTATAATTTTTAAGGTTGCTTGTAGGTTCACTCTTAAGCAGGAGCATTGTTTTTCCTGTTGTTAGCCAGGTTGGTATCTGTTCAGGTTGCCCATATAAATAATTCTTACTCATGGCTAAATCTTCATGCAAAAATGTTAATACTTTTAACCAGAAGTTAGGTAGTGCATCTGGGGCTGGGGTTTTCCAATTAGAGGCTTTTCTTAACTTTGTTTCAATGTCTCTGGTTGTTACTTCGTCCCATTTCATATCCTGTACCTTTAAACTTCTTATTCTTTCTTTTATTTCTTCTATCCAATTAGCAACTTTGTTATGTTCCATAGGATCTTTATAGATACTTCTCCAAAATGTATATATTTCTTCTTTTTTTTCTGCATGTATTATTCCACGTGTGTACAAATCACCGCCGTTTATCATTATCCTTTGTAAATTGTACACAAATACAACACAAAATGGCAGTAAGTTATATCTTTATTCATTTTTGACCTACAAGAGCAAGCACATGGACATTAAATTATTTTCCCCATCTGGAGAATTTTGTTATTGTCTGCTCTTTCAAACTTTTAACATAGCTGCTACCACTGGACATATCAATGGTTTTCTTCAGGCAGAGGAACAATGTATAACCTACATTTAAAAGTTTCAGCAATTTGTAATACCAAATGATATAGCTGAAAATAAAAAAGTATGTTTGTATTGTTGAGTGAGATAGCATGTAAAACACATACCTTGCTAAAACGCATGACTGCACCTGGAAAATCAGGTAACAAAACTGTTTTGTTACAATACTCTTCTCCTAAACTACTAACAATAGCAAAAAGGTTTCATTTTCACAAGTATAGTCAGGAGGAATGGATGTCATTGACATAATTTGTGGCTGCATTAAGTGAACTGTTAAAATCACTGCAATGTTGTAATTTGTTGGGATTTTGCACTTTGTGACAGTTATTCAGTGTATACTTGCCTGTAAGTAAAGTTATACTCATAATCCAGAAAGTTGCAGGGACTGCTGTTTCCCTGGGGGCTGATGCTAATGAATCACAGCAATTCAGTGGTTCCCTAGAGGTTACTTCCACCTCATTTCCCACAATCAATAGTCTGAACAAATGCAAATGTGAGATACCAAGCCACAGTAATATTTCATGATGGCATAATGAAAAGAGTAGTAACGTATGTGGGGAAAAAAAGTTGGTACTCAAAATGTTTCTACAGGAAGAAAACAAAGATATGAGTGAGGACAACAGCCTTATTTGGAAGGAAGAAACAATATAGTAAAAAGGGTCTATATTATATCACTGAATGCTTAAAAAAGTGAACTATGAATAATCTACCCCATGTAAGTGAAAGTTTGCAATCTCAAAAGCTCAGAACAGTGATTTTTTTCCCCCAAAAGAAATAAAAAATCACTGTTCCAAAAAAAAAAAATTGAAAGAATACATAAAGTGGGGGCTTTGCTCCCCACCCCCTTACTTAAATATACCAACTCTAGGTTCGCACTACAGTGCCGAAAACAGAAAAGTAACGGAAGTGGCCAAGTGAATTCTTTCCCTGGGAAAGAATTTGCTTAAACGTCGCTTTGCTATTTTGCCTTTTCATTGTTTTAAGTTCGACCAAGATTCGTTAGAATGCATTTTCGGTCATCTAATAGGAACCTAGTAAAAATACACATAAAGTGCATGGAAGTGCTTCAAATGTTTGCTTTGACACTGGCACAACAACAACACTACACAGACTTTTAGATAAAAAGCAACCCCCCACATCATTGGAAATTTGAGTGAAAGGGAACCCAGTACTGTGTCCTCTGTTCAGCTGATTTTATTTATTTATTTTTATTTATTTATTTTTTTTGCAGTTTCGAAAGACAAATAGATGGCAATGCTGGAGCACTTAAACATCTGACAAAAATACTAATATCAGGTTAAACTATACAGTAGCGAAGCAGACGTGAAACATTAATCAATAAAAGAAACATACAAAAAAAAGAGGACCTTAAGAAAATTTTAAAACAGCCATCATCTTTCAAGCAAAGAAATGCATAAGAACACGAAAGCATAATTTCAAGATACAAGATGAATCGCTCACAGGGATAGAAGAAAGTAATTTTTCACAAAAAAAGGACAAGAGGGATTGGAACAGCCTACCTGAAAATGTAGTGAAGTCACAAACAGTAAAGGAGTTCAGTAACGGATAGAAAGTATTTATTATGAAGGACATCAGAAAGTCATTTGTTAAATATGTTTTACTGTTTGTCTATTAGGTCAGGGAAGGGGCAAACAAGATGGTTTGATTAGTTATTATATGATGGCAAATTGTGCTTATGCCGCATAAGTATAGATTGTACTATAAACAAACCCTAATACCCACCTCTCACTACAATTTCGGATATTTTTCTCTTTCATTTCCTTATGAATTAAACATCATTTTCAGTACCCTTTTCCCCACTTTCTACCTGGGGTCAGGGTGTTGCATCAACAGTTGCCATCCTTCTTGATTCAACACTCTTATACTTTTTTCAGTGGTCATGCCTGACTGTGACTGGTCTTCTCTCACACAACCCATCCATCTCATTCCTGGATGCTCTTACTTCCTCTTGCCTTGTTCTTGTCTGTCCCAAACTGTTTTCCCCAAATTGCCTTCTACTTTCTTGCACATAAGTCTGAACTGTCAGAATCTCTTCTCATTAACCTTCTTTGCAAATGGACCTACATTGGCTTCTGATCTGATCACCTCATTCATCCTTCATCTGTCCACAGTGTACATCCTATCATCCATCTCAGACACTTTACCTCCATCACCTCTAGCTTCCTCAACTGCTGTGCATTCAGTCAGCCCAGGTTTCTGTACCATACAGTAGTACTGGTTGCTCCACTGGTTTTACACCTTACTTTTCAGTTTCTTTGGCATTCTTCTGTCAGACACTATCCATATATGTGCCAATTGGATATAGCCCTTCTGATCCTTGCTTTGACCTTATCATTCCTTTTCCTCAGCCACTCCTCCCAAGTACTTGAAGCTGTTAACATGTTCCACTATTTTCCATGTTATCTGAAATTTTAGCTTCTTCTGATTTCACCTATTACCATGACAACAGCCTCATTTGTACTCAGTTTTATCCACTGTGACTTTGGTTTTGCATTCTCTTCCCCTATCGTTTGCTGAACTTCTTGTTCAGAATCTGCTTGTAATGCCACATCATCTGCATACAACAGCTTTACTGATCTGTCCCCTCCAAACTGCTAATGCAGTCCACCACCAGTCTAAACAGCACTGGGTTTAGAGATGAACGGTGGTACACAATCACTCCCACTGGGCACCCCTCTGTCAGCCCAAACACTGTTCAGACTGGTGTAAGTGAGTCATTTTACATAGCCTGCACTAATTCTACCAATGTTTCCAGGATTTTAAAATATGCATGTCTACCCATATCAGCTTTTTTGAAACCTTGTTATATGTCTTCTTCAACTGTGGGAATGTCCAGTTGGACTCTTTCTTTATCTCTTGTTTCTTCTCAGCTATCTGCTCCACTGCAAATATCAGGCCAATGGTGTTGCATCCTGATCTGAATCTGAACTGCTCATCTTTCATCTTACTTTCTACTACTATGCATATTTTTTGTATCAGTCACCCACTCCAGCACTTCTATGCAGTGTGAAAGAAATTTAATACCCCTATACTTCCCATAGTTGTTAATGTTCCCTTTGGTTTTGAACACTGGCACTAGAGTATATATTCTTCAGTCATCTAGGATTTACCTTTGCATCCATACTGCTCTCAGTACCCTCGGCAGCCATTTTCCCCTAAGATACCCAAAATCTTGATCATATCTACCATGACTTCATCTGTGTCTGCTACTTTCCTGACTTCATTTTTCTAAATGCAGTTATTGGGTCCTGGTCAGTTGATCAAGTTTTCAGAAACTTGAACTCCATATGGCTTAGACCATATGATTGAGTTTTTGAAAACTCAAAACTTTTGAATGGAAATCATGATACAGCAAAGATTGGGAAATGTACCCCTTTTCCTCACTGTAGTGTGATCTTGGCGTAAAAAAGGTAGGCTTTTCACATCTATATCACATTGTCAAACATTTAAATGTTCGAATGTCATATGGTCGACACCATATGATCGAACATTTAAAAGTTTGAATGTTTCAACAGAGATCTCCATACAGTGTGGAATGGGATGATTTCCCTTTTCTGCACTGTAGTGCGATTTCGGAGTTGGTATATTTAAAAAGTTGGGTGTGGGGGGGTTAAACAGTTTAGGTAGGATTTTTCTTTGGTTTATTTTTTTTTTTACTTTTTTGAACTTTTAAAAGTTCGATCATATGGTGTCAACCATATAATGTTTGAACTTTTAAAAGTTCGATCATGTAATATAGACACAATTTTTTTTTTTTGACGTTCAAGTTTTCAGAAACTCTGTCTCACAGACTCCTCAATATTTTTTTTTTAGTTCCTGAAAAGTCTGTCAGCTGACATAGACCCCTGTTATTACTTCCTCTATAGTGGGCTCTTCTTCCTATTTCATTGTAGTCTGTGTTTGGAGCAGTACAACTTCTGTAGGGTTGTCTTCATTCAGAAGCTGATGGCAGTACTCCTATCTGTATTTGATGCCAATGGCTTGGAAAGCAGGTTGTTTGTGGAATCTCACATGAAGGGTGTTATAACTATCTTCTTTATCTGCCTGCCTTTACCTTGCAACCTTATAGTGTGGCTTTATGCCATTTAATCTGTCACTTTCCAGAGCCTGATAGTGTGCCTCTGATGTCTCAATGTCTCATTCTTTGCTACAGAAACACTTCTGTTAGCCTCCTTGCTACCCAACTTCTTCCTTCTTAGCCTGGTTTGTCTGCTCTTTGTTCCACTTTTTCCTGCACTTCTTCTTTCTTTTGATGACTTCCTAAACTTCTGCATTCCACCACCAACTTTTTATGTATCTTATGTCCAAACTTGGTTCAGCTTCATATTTCTTTCTATATGAAATTGTCTTTCAAAAATGTCCCAAAAGACCAGCCAGTTTATATCTACTTTAAGAAAATGCTATGTCTTACCAACCTTTCCATCAAGCAATGTTTGCTGATTGTCACAGTTCTAGCATCCTGTAGGCTTGTTGTTTTCCATCTTAAACTGTTTTTCACCTAAGTATAGTTTCATATTTAAGCTGTTGCACAAGCACCTGTCTTTCATAGCCTTATACATTAGTATTAGGTCACATCTCAACTCTCTTTATTAAAAATATGTATGTGACCAATATCTTAATCCATTTTTAATAATGCTATCCTTCCAAACATATGATCCTGTCTGTGAAGATCTTCTGGACTCTTTTTATCTCATTCAAGGATTCTAAATAGAGACTCTATATTAAAGTTATAAAACATTGTATTTTTATTGAGCCATCCATTCCCTCTTTTTTTGTAAATGAAGACAGTCAGTATATTAAATGTATGGGCAGCCACAGTGGTGCAGCAGTTAGCCTTGCCACTTCACAGCAAGAGGTTCTCCAGTTCAATCCTCGGCTGGGGTGCCTTCTGTGTGGAGTCTGCATGTCCTCCCTGTGGTCGCGTGGGTTTTCTCCGGGTGCTCCGGTTTCCTCCCACATCCCAAAGACATGCTGTAGGTGGATTGGATACTCTAAATTGGCCCTAGATTTGAGTGTGTGCATGTGTGTGCCTTCCATGGAAGGTTGGGCGCTGGGCTGACAAGTCGACACCGTAAAACTCCACCGCCAATTATAAGCAGACAGGTGATCTGCTGTGGTGATCGTAACTGGGAAAAGCCAGAAGAAGAAGCATATTAAATGTATAGTCATTAATTCTTCACTGTACATTGGACTGATATGGTGTTTTCAAGCTACTCTTTTTATATAAAGAAATATTAGCTTGTCTTTAGTCACTATATTAAACATTGTAAATAAGGCATCTAAAGGTCACCACACTGTAACATTAGTGCATTAAAGTTTATACAGTTTTGAGATCTGCTGCAACTGTGATGTGACCTGTGGTTGACTACCCCCCCTATCACTCCTAAAATTAACGATTGTAAAGTGCTTAAAATTATATGTTCATATTGTAATAATAATCAATGTAAGCTGTCTCACAGATTTATAGGTTAATACATTAATACTAGGCCAACTGCCCTGAAAGGCCCTTTTAAGCATAACCAATATCCCAAGGTCAGAATCAAGTTTTGTGTCTTGTGTCTATGAGGCAAAGACCTTAACTATTTTGTTTAACCCACCCCTGATAATTTGTTTTGCATTCATTAAAGAACTGAGAAAGAAGTCATTAGCAGGACTGAAAGCCACCAATGTATCAAGTTTAATATTCTATTGCATGACTATTAGGGGGGAGGAAGTAGTGGCATTGATGAAAGTTTTGGAGTATCGGTATAAATTAACTCTCTGTCGGTATCATTAGGACAATTCTTAAGATTAAAAAGGTTACTGATAGGAAGGATAATTTTTCAGACCAAAAAGTGAACTCAGGATAATTTGAAGTTTATAAGTTACTAATATTTATTCCACTAGATATTTGGTGGTAGATCTTTTTATTACTTAATTAGTTAGTTATTTTTTAGTGAGTTGGTTTCTTAATTAATAAATTTTGGATTAGTAGGTTAACTTTAATAAGCTGTATTTTAATTTGTCTCTAGCTTTTAAGTTTCAGTTCTAATAGCAGAGTCTCAGTTTATACTATGGTGCTAAGGGGGAAATGGGACTTGGTTAAAGGAATGAGTTTAATGCATTTATTGCTCTTAACAGAACCATCCTGTGAAACCATGTCCTTGCTCCAAATAACTTGATTATATATAAATTAATGAATGTCCTTAATTCTTTTCATTATACTCAACTAGGATCACTTGTTTATGTTTTTCAATAAAGGATATTCCATTTTAACTCAACTGTGGACTACCTATTACTTTATTATTTTGTAGTATGTATTTTATTTATTTATTTATTTTTATTTATTTATTTATTTCCAGTTTGATGACCGGGGAAGTTCACTGGGCCAAGCAGAGCCCATTTTCAGCGAAGGCCCAAGGAGAAAAGTGCAGTTAACAGAATATAACATAAGTACAGTATGGAATATACAAGAGCATAAATATACAATTTAAAATACAAATACAAAATCAGGGAGTTCACGTTTAAAAAACACAAATGTTAAAATATAGATAAAGTCAAAAGTAATACAGAGAATATAATTAAAAGTACAAGTCATAAAGTGTTTATTCAAGTTTAGTGTTTATTCTAACAATAATGTTAGTGATTAGATGTGATAGTCGATGAGATTGAAGGGAGGTTTGAAAGAGATGAAAGTTTGAATGTTATTAGTGAATTACGTGCATAACATATTTCAAGGAGTGAACTTCACACCCTCCACACTGCAAAGTTTCTGCTTGGTTTAATATTTGTTACTAGACTATGACTGTCCACACTTGGCATAACAGCAACTCTTTTCTTAAATATGTTTAATAAATAATAGTTCAAACAATGACATAGGTACTTGCACATTAGTATAAAAGATTATTCATTCTTTTCATGTAATATACACATTTTTACTGCATCATTCACTCTAAAATTACATATATTGTTCAGTTCCAGCCCTTACTTAAACCTCACTTCTCCTGCTGAACATTATTCTGCATGTATTGCTCCAACAAATTTGTTGTATTTCTACATAATTTACTTCTTCCCTTTTACAAAGATCCCACCCTAGTTCTTTATCTTCTTTATGATATTCAGTCCTTCAATTACATTTGGTTTAGATTTTTATTTCTATTTTCTAGTAATTGCATTTTAGCAGCCAGTAGCATTAAACATAGTGAGGTACGGGATTTTTAAACACTTAGCTCATTACACTTTTAAAAACATGTCCATAGTCAGCCCTCTTTTTCTCTGCTATATTTGCAAACTTATTAGAAATCTCTTTAGGGTATAAAAATACCTATGCAAATTCCTCCAAGCAAAAATTGTTAACCTTCTGGACTTTTTTGCATTCTTAGGAGCCACACAAATGCCTTGTCATTGTTCCATTGTAAAGTGCCTTTCCATTCTCTCTTCACAATCTTTTCTAATCTCCTCTGGTTCATTCTTATAGTTACCATGCAAAATTTTACGTGCCCTACTAATTATTCTTTTTAACAGAAACTTCTGTTCAACTCTTAATTCACAACTCTACCAGACCTGATCTTTCATGTAGCATTCCACCATCCATTTCTACTTTCCCGTATCTGATATCAATATCAAAACCTCAGCTTTGGCCAGCTAAGAACTTGCTGTATTCAACTGGATGTATAAAAGAATTTAAGTACCTTTATCTGCACTTTTTTTCAAAAAATACAGTATTTAAATTGATTTTAACTGTGTTGCAGGAATATTAACTGAACTGGAAGTTAGTCAGTGTTTGCTGAATTTTGTTATTTGCTAGTAATTACAGGTGTGGGGGTAGTCTCATTCTTTGATTTCCTGTCCTTGCCTATTTAAGTGGTACAGTGTGAAATATTTTCTGCTTAAAAACCTCAGCTTTGGCCAGCTAAGAACTTGCTGTATTCAACTGGATGTATAAGAGAATTTAAGTACCTTTATCTGCACTTTTTTTCCAAAAATACAGTATTTAAATTGATTTTAACTGTGTTGCAGGAATATTAACTGAACTGGAAGTTAGTCAGTGTTTGCTGAATTTTGTTATTTGCTAGTAATTACAGGTGTGGGGTAGCCACATTCTTTGATTTCCTGTCCTTGCCTATTTAAGTGGTACAGTGTGAAATATTTTCTGCTTAAAAACCTCAGCTTTGGCCGGCTAAGAACTTGCTGTATTCAACTGGACATATAAGAGAATTTAAGTACCTTTATCTGCACTTTTTTTTTTAAAAAAATACAACTGGAAGTTTTGACTCTGCTCTTCAGTTAGTCCCACCCACCCTCCCTGTTTTTGTTTTGGTGTTAATCTTAGTGGCCTTGAAACTGCCCGCTCCTCTTGTAAATTTGTGTTTGGATACTCCTTCTGGGCCCATCTCATTTGCTCACTCAACTGAGTGCAGTGAGATCATATTCTGATTTCAGGCACTCCTACTGTGTACAAAGAGAGCATCTGGGAAACAGAAAAAAAATGTAAGCTTGTTTCCTGCCTTTCCTGTTAAGTGGTATAGACTATTTGTAGGCTTCTGAGCCCCCAAGCCCTTCTGTGTTGGAGGGAAGCCTTCTAGCTTAGTTTTTTTTTTTCTTATAACTAGCCAGTTTTCTAGTTTCAGCACAAATCTGTTTCTTTGATCTCAGCACTTGTTCAGAAAAAAAAATTCATCTGCTTTTACTGTACTTGTGTTTCTACCTACTTTATTTTACTTTTGCATCATCTTAAAAGTACTCAATTGTATTTATTACTGCTTGGTGTAACTCATTCTAAGCCTTTTGGTTTAAACACTTGGGCTTCGGACCAGTTGTTTTGCACTGAGAGGGTTTGTGGTCTGCACTGTAGTGGCAGAAAAGGTAGCTTACATCCTTCTAGGTTGGGAACTGCTGATTGAGGGCTCAGGGTCTGTTATTCTAAAAGTGTATTAATTCTGGTTTAAGCACTTGGGCTTTCAGGCCAGTTATTTTACATTAAGAGGGTTCGTGGTCTGCACTCTTGTGGGAGGAGAGGCTGGACTCTGCCCTTCTGAGCTGGGAATTTCTGGTTAAAGGCTTATAGTGCATGCATATCTGAACTGCTTCTTACTAAAGTTGGTGCGCCTTGTTTGCTGTGGCATAGACTGGATTCGGGCCTGCTGGATCTAGCTTTGTTTGTGTAACTTGAGCACTAATCCAGGCATTCTCTAAAGTATTCAATTGTATTTATTACTGCTTGGTAGTAACTTGATTAAAGTGTAGCTATCATTCTAAGTCTTTTGGATTAAGCACTTGGGCTTCAGACCAGTTGTTTTACATTAGGAAGGTTTGTGGCATGCACTGTGGTGGCAGGGCAGGTAGCTTTCATCCTTCTAAGTTGGGAACTGCTGATTGAGAGCCCAGTGTCTGTTATTCTTAAAGTATATTAGTTCTGATTTAAGCACTTGGGCTTCAGGCCAGTTATTTTACATTAAGAAGGTTTGTGGTCTGCACTCTTGTGGGAAAAGAGGCTGGACTCTGCCCTTCTGAGCTGGGAATTTCTGGTTAAAGGTTTATAGTACCTGAATATTTAAACTGTATCTTACTGAAATTGGTACACCTTGTTTGCTGTAGCATAGACTAGATCCAGGCCTGCTGAATCTAGCTTTGCTTATATGCTTGTTGTTTGTTTGCATGTTATTTCCCTGGAACGCTAATTCCACCTAATACGCGGCTTCTCAGCGCTTCTGTGGATCACTAGTGATATCTGCATTGCTTACTGTACTTATTTCCTTGTTTCAACAAACTGTAGTATAGAGACAAACTGATGATCCAAAAAAAACTGCAACCAAACGTCCACTGGAGACAAGTAAAGGAAACTCTGTTTTAATAATACAGTAAAGTGCTTTTCGTCACTCCCAATCAGAGTAACTTCTTCAGACTACTGACAATTAATTGATTAGAACCTTATATAATATATTCAATTAGCCATTTTGGCTTTTTAAAACAATCGACATTTAAAGCAGTATATACACTAGTGTTCTACACCTAAAAAGCCATACGAAGTATGGAATAAAAATGATAGAAAGGCACAAAAAGAACAGAAGAAACCCAGCCAAACCTTCATATGCATGAAATGTGTTATATTATATAGCACTAGTCTCTTATATTTTATTCTTCCTATTGTATTAATGTTTTAAAGAATATTATTTTATAAATTAAGTATTTCTTTGTGACCCTTTGCAGTGAACATTAGCAAAGGTTACATGCATATAACTATTAGCTATATATAATGATGTATCATAAAAAAATAATAAAAAAAATAATAATAAAAAAATATATATAGAATCTTTCTACCAATCTTGTTGTTAAAATTCTATTATATATAATTTCAACATATCACATTAATATTCAAAATTTAAAAGTCATAACTATATATAAATACACCATTGTATAATCATATATACATGTATATCCATATATATATATATATATATATATATATATATATATATATATATATATACATATATATACATATGTGCTACATATATCAAGTAAATTTTTAAAAATTGATATCCATGTCAATTTGCTATTTTATACTACAGGAGATGAAAAAGTATGAAAAAGTAATAGTGTATAGGATTGTAAATTAGTTAATGAACTAGATACTTCAGTTCACATTAATTTTAAATATAAATTGTATATTATATATTATTACCTGTCTAAGCTTTTAAGTTTCAGGAGACAACTAATATTACAATGTTCATTTAGGCCTGGTTTTACAAATGCATTTGTTTTCCACTGCCATATCAATTCCCGTTCTTCTAATAGTAAATTGTATGGACCTCCTCTGATGTCAGTGTAGACTTGATCAAATGCAGTAAATTTGAAATTATGGCCTGGATTAGTTGCAATATGTTTAAATAAAGCATTTTCTGTCTTACTATTGAGTATTGCGTATGCATGCTCGTACACCCTCTCTTTGAAACGCCGTTCAGTTTTTCCAATATAGAAAGCTGGACAGAGGGTGCACGTAGCAGCATATACTACTAATTTAGAATTACAATTCAACTTATTCTGAATTTTGTATTTTTTGTTATTGATATGAACATATTCGCCACAAGACATATGCTTACACATGTTGCAACTATTACAATTCGTCATGCCGTTTCTACTAGTAAATACTTTTTTTTGTAGTATTTGATTCTAATATGTTTTTGATATTTTTACCTTTCCTATACACTACCTTGGGTTGCTCTGGAAGTTTAAAATTGATAGTTTTATCTTGTTGTATGAGCCCCCAGTTTTTATACAGTATCTTATTAATAATATTACTGTCAATATTATACGTTGTGACGTAACATGTCTGGAAGTTCCCAACTTCTTTTTTTGCTTCACTGTTAAGTAAGTTTACTTCTAACATAGAGTTTTCCAGATTGGATACAATTTCTGAATTGGAATATTTATTTTCTCCACTAGGGACTCTCTCTCTGATTTGTAAGATTGGAACTATGTTGCCATTTTCTCTTTTATATGTTACTTCATTTAAGACATCGTTAACTAGTTCATATGGGTAACCTCTTTCAATGAAAAAGGACTTTATTAGACAGCATTCTGATATAAAGTCATCAATCGAAGTTGTCATACGGGCTGCCCTAATAAATTGTCCCTTTACTATAGCTTTCTTTTGTGTAAAAGGGTGTAAACTAGTATAGTGAAGGTAAGAGTTGCAGAAGGTCTCGTTTCTGTGTATTTTGGCAAAATACTGCATATTCTCAGGATCTTTGTATAAATTAATGTCTAGGTAATTTCTAGTCTTATCTTGAAAATCTAAAGTGAATTTGAAGAATTCAGTGGTATTATTTATGTAACATAGAAATTTATTGGCTGATTCATTCGGTCCTTGGAATAAAATAAAAATGTCATCAAGGAACCGAGTGTAGTATTTTATATACGGACTCCATTCAGTGTTTTGGAAAATATAATAATTTTCCAAATAAACCATGACCGTATTTGCTAGACTGGCACCGCATGGTGAACCCATGGCAATGCCGCATTTTTGTAAATATAACTTGTTGTTGAAAGTAAAAAAATTGTTAGTTAGTATAATGTCAAGTAATGTTGTGACTGTAAACATCTCATTAGGTTGTGCTCCTTTATTTATAAGAAATAAATTCACCCATTTTATAGCTTACAAATGGGGGATAGATGTATACAAGTCTATCACGTCTATAGTTAAAAAATTATTATGGTTATTGTATTCAATTTTATTTAAATTTTCTAAGAAGGTCCACGAGTCTTTGCAGACTTGAGGTTCTGTCTTGAGATATTTTTTCAAAATATTATCAACAAGTTTTGCCGCAGCATATGTGATTGAATTTTGTCTGTCTATTAATGGTCTAAGTGGTGGATTCATGATATTTTTATGAATTTTTGGTGGAGCGAATAAAATCAGTATTTTTGGCCAGTTCATAGATATATAATGATATGTGTCTATGTCGATGTATCCATCCATAAATAAGTCACTGTAATACCCTTTGATCCTCATATATGCAGTATTTACCTCATGTATAGACACCTCGCTATATGTGTCACATTCTAAGATTTTCTCAACCCTGTTTATATAGTCACAGTTATCAAATATGACTAACCCTCCACCCTTATCTGGTTTCATAGTTCTGATGTTTAAAGATTTGAAAGTAGTTAGAGCTTCTAGTTCTTCAGAGCTGGTGTTATTAAATGACAAGTTTTTATGAAAGACATTTTTTTGACTATTGTTTAAACATCTTAAATCCAATTCCATACGTTGTTCAAACATTTGAAGTGTAGGATGTAAAATTGGATTATATTCACTAACTACTCTAAGTGGATTAGTAATAGCTGTAGAGTCTCCTAGTAATAAATTCAGGTTTAGTTTTCTTACAAATAATTTGAGGTCCTTGATGGTTTGAACCAAGTCCATATGTTTGCTAGGTACAAATGTTTGTCCTTTAGCAAACAACTCAATCAAAAAAGGATTTATTTCAATACATGAAAAATTATAAATATTGAAGTCGCCCACTAAATTATGACTGATATCCGGCCCAGTGCCGTCGTGTTCTATCTCTTCGGGTTGTTGTAAGGGCGAAATTTGTTTTTTTGATTCTGAATGTTATGATTATTTCCTAGGTGCTGGTTGTTGTTGAACTGTCTTTTGGGATTAGCACCTAAGTCAATATTGTTGTGGTTGCCTTCATGTTGTGTTCTATCCAAGAAGTATCCGTTTGACTGTTCTTCGTTGTACCTCCTTTGTTTTCCGTTTCTGAGCCGCCCTGCCCAAGTATTATTATTATTGTTGGGATTAGTGTCTCTACTGCTAGAGTAATCGTTTTCAAATTCTTGGCTAAAATCTAAATTGTCTTGTTGAGAAGAGTAAAGGTAGGCTCATTAACTTGAATGGTTGCAAGTCCAGTTTGTGACCCTGGTGGGTTTGGATATGCTTTACCGTTTCCATATGCTGCTTTGTCCCTATTAAGTTTTTTAACTTTATTGAATTTGAGTTTTAACATGAGCTGGTCAATAGAATTGAAAATTCTATCGTATTCGAACTTGTATCTGAAGAAGTCTGTGTGATTAAAAATAATAGTATTTAATTCAGCGACTTCTTTAGATAATTCAGTGATTTGTATATTATAATGTTTAATAATACAGTTTACAAAAATGCGGCGTTGCCATGGGTCCACCATGCGGTGCCAGTCTAGCAAATACGGTCATGGTTTATTGGGAAAATTATTATATTTTCCAAAACACTGAATGGAGTCCGTATATAAAATACTACACTCGGTTCCTTGATGACATTTTTATTTTATTCCAAGGACCGAATGAATCAGCCAATAAATTTCTATGTTACATAAATAATACCACTGAATTCTTCAAATTCACTTTAGATTTTCAAGATAAGACTATAAATTACCTAGACATTAATTTATACAAAGATCCTGAGAATATGCAGTATTTTGCCAAAATACACAGAAACGAGACCTTCTGCAACTCTTACCTTCACTATACTAGTTTACACCCTTTTACACAAAAGAAAGCTATAGTAAAGGGACAATTTATTAGGGCAGCCTGTATGACAACTTCAATTGATGACTTTATATCAGAATGCTGTCTAATAAAGTCCTTTTTCATTGAAAGAGGTTACCCATATGAACTAGTTAACGATGTCTTAAATGAAGTAACATATAAAAGAGAAAATGGCAACATAGTTCCAATCTTACAAATCAGAGAGTCCCTAGTGGAGAAAATAAATATTCCAATTCAGAAATTGTATCCAATCTGGAAAACTCTATGTTAGAAGTGAACTTACCTAACAGTGAAGCAAAAGAAGAAGTTGGGAACTTCCAGACATGTTACGTCACAACGTATAATATTGACAGTAATATAATTAATAAGATACTGTATAAAAACTGGGGGCTCATACAACAAGATAAAACTATCAATTTTAAACTTCCAGAGCAACCCAAGGTAGTGTATAGGAAAGGTAAAAATATCAAAAACATATTAGAATCAAATACTACTAAAAAAGTATTTACTAGTAGAAACGGCATGACAAATTGTAATAGTTGCAACATGTGTAAGCATATGTCTTGTGGCGAATATGTTCATATCAATAACAAAAAATACAAAATTCAGAATAAGTTGAATTGTAATTCTAAATTAGTAGTATATGCTGCTACGTGCACCCTCTGTCCAGCTTTCTATATTGGAAAAACTGAACGGCGTTTCAAAGAGAGGGTGTACGAGCATGCATACGCAATACTCAATAGTAAGACAGAAAATGCTTTATTTAAACATATTTCAACTAATCCAGGCCATAATTTCAAATTTACTGCATTTGATCAAGTCTACACTGACATCAGAGGAGGTCCATACAATTTACTATTAGAAGAATGGGAATTGATATGGCAGTGGAAAACAAATGCATTTGTAAAACCAGGCCTAAATGAACATTGTAATATTAGTTGTCTCCTGAAACTTAAAAGCTTAGACAGGTAATAATATATAATATACAATTTATATATAAAATTAATGTGAACTGAAGTATCTAGTTCATTAACTAATTTACAATCCTATACACTATTACTTTTTCATACTTTTTCATCTCCTGTAGTATAAAATAGCAAATTGACATGGATATCAATTTTTAAAAAATTACTTGATATATGTAGCACATATGTATATATATATGTGTATATATATATATATATATATATATATATATATCTATATGGATATACATGTATATATGATTATACAATGGTGTATTTATATGTAGTTGTGACTTTTAAATTTTGAATATTAATGTGATATGTTGAAATTATATACAATAGAATTTTAACAACAACATTGGTAGAAAGATTCTATATATATTTTTTTATTATTATTTTTTTATTATTTTTTTATGATACATCATTATATATAGCTAATAGTTATATGCATGTAACCTTTGCTAATGTTCACTGCAAAGGGTCACAAAGAAATACTTAATTTATAAAATAATATTCTTTAAAACATTAATACAATAGGAAGAATAAAATATAAGAGACTAGTGCTATATAATATAACACATTTCATGCATATGAAGGTTTAGCTGGGTTTCTTCTGTTCTTTTTGTGCCTTTCTATCATTTTTATTCCATACTTCGTATGGCTTTTTAGGTGTAGAACACTAGTGTATATACTGCTTTAAATGTCGATTGTTTTAAAAAGCCAAATTGGCTAATTGAATATATTATATAAGGTTCTAATCAATTAATTGTCAGTAGTCTGAAGATGTTACTCTGATTGGGAGTGACGAAAAGTGCTTTACTGTATTATTAAAACAGAGTTTCCTTTACTTGTCTCCAGTGGACGTTTGGTTGCAGTTTTTTTTCTTATTTCCTTGTTTCACTTGAAAGAAAATTACTGTTTGTCGTTTTTGCATTTAAGTTACCTGTAACACATTGCACTTAAGTTACCTGGCACTTGCTTGCTAAAGCAATTATATAAGTCAGCACTAAAAATTAAAAGCACTACACCCTCACTCCCCACTGGCCCTTGTTTTCAATTATTAAGGAATTCCCAATATTATTCTAGCATGTCCAAAGGTCAGTTGTCAATCTCCTCTCTCCGGTCCAGCTGGTGAATCTGGGAATCTTGAGGCAATGTTACAACTGCCTCATGTACACAGACAACCCTCTCCTCCTCCCAACAAATTCCAACACATGTGAGAGATGCAACCATATAGCCAAACTGGAGGCTAAGCTCTCTCAACTCAGTACTGGCATAACCAGTCAGGAGGAGAAGGAAACCACACTCACTACAATTCCAGTCTCACATAGACCTACCATGACGGCAAACCAAACACATAATCACACAAAAACATACTCGGAGGCTCTAAATAAAGATCTGCCTAAGCAGCAGAGACCTCCAAAGCAGACACCCAAGCAACCGCTACCCCAAAACAAAACACATGCAACACATATCTCACAAAGCCAGTGTGCCAAACAGTCACAGCCCTTAAGACTAAACAACACACCTGATACACTTGTAATAGGTGACTCTATCGTCAGGCACACTGACGTCCCGCTCACCAGGCTGAACAAGGAGAGGGTCATGGTGAGCAGCCTGTCGGGTGCTAGGATCTGCCACATAACACAAGCACTCAGGTCACTCCAAGGCAAGTACAAATATGACTCAGTCATTGTCCATGCTCGTGTGAATGACCTGAGACGTACCTCCCTGGACTACATGAAAAGAGACATAAAGGAGCTCTCTGAGCATGTAGCCCAGGCCGGTATGACCCTGACCTTGAGTAGCATCTTACCCTCACCAAGAATGATGACACAATATGAAGACAAGATGATCAATTTCAACAATTGGCTTAAGTACTGGTGTCATTCAAAGGGGATCCAATCCCTGTCAGCTTGGGATGATATGCTCGACAAGCCACGATGCTTCGCTAGGGACGGCTTGCACCTGTCACCCCTGGGCTTTCGGATATTGGCAAAAACTCTTGCTACCCCCATAGTGCCTTTTTTAGGCAAGGCTCAAAAGACAAACCCACCTCCATAGGTATCACAAGGGATAAAAAACTAAGAGTAATGCTACTCAATGCCAGAAGTCTAAACCTCAAGATGCATGCACTCGAAACTCTCCTTAGCATGGAGAACATCGATATCTGTGCAGTAACAGAAACCTGGTTCAGGGCTCCTGAGAGCACCCCAGCACTACCAGGTTATACCTCATACCATACTTTTCGGCCCCAAAACTTGAACCAAACCACAAAAGGAGGGGGAGTATCGATATTTATCAAAGATACCCACACCTCCAGGTTGGTGGCAAAGCACGAAGCATCAGAGACTATCCATGTGCAACTAACAGTGGGTAAAACTGCCTTCCAGTTTATAGCCTGCTACAGACCACCCTCCCAAACCCAGGAACCCCACTCGGCCTTCCTGAGAACACTGGAAAATATGAAGGTCTCTCCAAACACCATTATATCGGGCGACTTCAACTACCCAAACATAGACTGGGAGCATTACTCTAGCTCCAACACCCTAGCCCAAAGGTTCCTAGAATTTATAAACTCAAATGCTATGGAACAACTTGTTACCACTCCCACAAGAGGGGAAAACATACTGGACCTGATCATCACCAACATGGGGACTCTATGCTCCAGACCAGAAGTGTATCCCTCACTGGTAAGATCAGACCATAAACTAATCTCACTGGATATTCACATCCCGACCCCACCCCCTGCCCAGAAAACCACAGTGAAAAACTTCTCTAAAGCAAATTTCACACTCCTCAAAACTGAGGTGGAATCCTTCAAAGCCCCCGGGCCTGTGGAAAATACGGCCCAGACCGCAGAATCCTTTATAAATGCATTCTATGACCACCTTCAGGAATGCATGGATCATGCGATCCCAAATAAAACCAAGACCCAATGCTCCAAAGGCAGACGTCCTGTCTGGTGGACCCCAGCCATAAACAAACTATACAATAGAAGGAGGAAGCTACTAAACGATAGAGCAAAATCCCAAAAAGGGAAGGCATCACTGATCAGTATTAGCAAAAAACTACGGGCACTCATAAAATTGTCTAAGGCCAGCTTCGAGAGAAAAATTGCACAGGACACTAAGGATAATCACAAGGCTTTCTTTAGTTATGTTAGGAACCTGGGAGGTAATTCCCAGATATGCTCAAAATTAGTCCAAAATGACAAAAAATACACTGAACCCACAGACATTGCCAACATCCTAGCTGACAGGTTCAGCGCAAACTCCCCCCCCTCCCCAACAAAAGGGCAAATATCTATCCCAGCAGAGTGCTGCCCCCCTGACATCTCAGATGCTCATGTAAGAGCCGCCCTCTCCAAAGCAAAAAACACAGCATCAGTGGGACCAGACGGTGTCCCGGGCTGCGTCCTACATGAACTCCAAGAAGAGCTAAACCCAAACATAAAACTACTGTTCAATCTCAGCCTTACTACAGGATATGTGCCCAAAGAGTGGTGTACAGCAACAGTGGTCCCTCTCCATAAAGGTGGTGCCTCAACGGATCCTGGAAACTATCGCCCCATAAGCCTGACTAGCTTGGTCTGCAAAGCTTTCGATACAATACCCCACTCGGGCATTATAGATAAGCTCACCAGCTTAAATATAAACTCCTATGTCACTAGATGGATTGCAAACTGGCTCAAGGACAGAACCCACATGGTTAGAATTGCTGGAGCCATGTCAGACTCCAAACCAGTTACAAGTGGTGTCCCACAAGGCTCAGTCCTGGGACCTCTCTTGTTCGGTATATATTTCTCGGAGGTACAGGCCAACACGGAAGGACTGTGGCTGACCAAGTTTGCAGATGACTGCAAACTGGGTGCCATAATCGACTCTCCAGCCAAGACAAGCATCCTCCAAAAGGGCCTCATAGAAACAGACAACTGGTGCCAGAGCCATGGCCTCAGGCTAAATGCCAAAAAGTGTATAGTCATCCCCTTTGGCAAAAACAAAGTGCCCACAAATTACCACATAGGTGGTAATCCATTAAGTACAGAAGAAGTAATTAGGGACCTGGGGACCCAAGTTGATAGCAATCTCTCATTTGACAACCACGTGGCCAAAGTGGTTAGAAAAACATTTTATATAGCCCACCTAATCATGAAGAGATTCACATCTAGATCAGGGGAGGTCATCGTGCCTCTTTACTCATCCCTCATCAGGCCCATAATTGAGTACAATGCCCCTTTTGGGATGTACCTTACCAGACACGTGCAGCAACTGGAAAGACCCCAAAAGTACCTCACCAAGAGGATCAAAGGGCCCAAACAGATGCCATATGCTGCCCGGTTAAAGAAACTCCAGCTCTACTCAGTGGCATACCACCTGCTCAGAGGCGATCTGTGCCTGACATATAAAGCCATGTCCAACCCGGAATTAATGGACATGCTGCACCTCAGAAAATCCAAATCCCATCGAGCTACGCGCTCAAGAGACTTGAACCTCAGCACTGAAATAAATAGGACATGCTGGAGGGACAGATTCATAACCCAGAGGCTCCCTTCACTCTGGAATAAAATCCCAGTCCAGGTTAGGCAGAGTCCCTCATTGACTCTCTTCAAGAGGAATCTTGATGAGTGGATGGGAGATCATAGGTTTACCCCGGGTATCACTTCTGTGTCACTGTTAGACAGAGGCACAGTATACTAACCTTGAAAAAGGGCATAGCAAAATAAATTTAAAATGGGTGGCGAAAGCCAAACACATACTGGCTAGGCTTATAAATGCCCTATGGCAGATAGCCTAGTATGAACCTATGAACCTATGAACCTGGTAGTGAAGGCAGCCTCTATTCTGAAGTCAAAAATTCTGCTTGGCCTCATCCAACTCTTTTAGCTTTCCTGCTTCGGTTATTTGCTCCCAATACCTCATTTTCTTTACTAATTTTCTCCAGAAAGTTCCTACCATTTCTTGCTTATTTTCTATTTCTCTACTTGCAGTCACCCTTATTGACAAACCGTCCTTTCTCCATTGCCATCTTGGCTTAGCTCACACAATTCCTTCTGCTACTTTCATCATCAGCCCCATTTTCCCATTTTCTACATAGCATTGAGGTATCATGTTAACTGTCGCCATCTCTCTGGCTTCGATGTCAAACCCCTGCCTTCTTCGACACTCATGCCAGACTGTCCCAGATCTTCTGCCACACAGTCCATCTACCTCTTTGCTGGATGTCCTCATTTCCTCTAATCTGCTTCATGTCTGTCCCAAATCTTCTTCAGCAGATTGTCTTCTGGTTTGCTGCACGTATCCAAATCACTGTAATCTGTTCTGTTTGATCTTTTCTGCAATAGGAGCTACTTAGGCTTCTGCTCTGATGTCCTCGTTTCTTCATTGGTCTGACAGTGAGCATCCTATTGCCCTTCTCAGGCACTTCATTCCCATCACCTGTACCTTCCTCATCTGCTTTGCCTTTACTACCCAGATTTTTGTACCATGCAGTAATACTGGTCACACCACTGTCTTGTACACTTTACTTTTCAAGTTCTTTGACATTCTTCTATCATTCATTACACCTGAAACTCTATGCCATCTGACAGCATTGACCTCTTCATTCAGAATTCCCTTCTCCTCAACCACCCCTCCCAGATACTTGAAACTATTAACCTATTTTACTATCTTCCCTTCTTTCTCAATTCTCAGCTTCTTCTGATTCCCCAATTTGCTGCCATTACCACTGTCTTATCTGTGCTTAGTTTCATCCTATGTGTCTTCAGTTTTGCACTCCATTCCCCTATTCTTTGCTGAAGTTCTTTTTCAGAGTCTGCCTGTAAAGCCACATCATCTTCATACATCAACTTTCGTGATCTGTCCCCTCCAACCTGTTTGCTAATGTAGTACATCACTAGTATGAACAGCAGTGAGGGTCAGAGCTGAAACATGGTGCACACCCACTCCCACTGGGAACCCCTCTGTGAGACCGAACTCAGTTCATACTTGAATCATTGGGTCCCTGTACATAGCCTGCACTAATTCTACCAATCTTTCTGTGACTTCAAACCACCGCAGGACTGCCCAAATTAACTTTCTTCAATTGAGCTTTCTAGTACATTATGAATATATTATTCTGTATGTATGCAGTTATTTTCTTTAATAACCTGCACCTTAAATGCTATTCTCTCCTTTTTTCTCAGATTTCCCCGTTTTTATCATCATCCCTTTCCACTTTGATTTATAAGCTTCTGCTTGGGTTATCAGATAATCCTAAACCACATAGTTCTATGGTAACTAAATCAGCCGATCCCAAATAACTCTTGCCCTTTCTTGAAGGAATACCCTTACAGTTAAGTGATTGATGCCCACAGGGGAATAGTCATATATTTTGTAGGCACTGGATGGGATTGTTTAATTGGAATAGAATGGCCTGAAAATCAGAAGACCAGTATACTTAAAGCAGTCACGCCCTTTGGTTATTACCTTATATAAGATGCATCTAAATGAGCAGAGGTATTAATTATTCACTACATGTTTATAAGCTAGTGTATATTCAGTCTTCTGTGATGCTAGGTAAATGGATGTGATTCTCCTTATATTCAGCATATGCACTTCTGTGTTAAAAGAAAATTAGTTGATGACAATGAAAGTTATGCATACATAAAACACGTTTATGAAAGGAATTAAAAGTTATGAGCTTTCCATGTACTTTCTAGAGATTTTGAAAAGAATGGCTGTGGATGAAGCTGTGTGTAAAGATAATTTACTGGTAGAACTCTGGAATCAGAATAAATAAAGATTAGCACCTTACCCGGTGAGGGTAATTAATGAGTTATTACAACTTGATTCATTCCTTATTCATGGAAACACATGATTGTAACAGTATTGCAATATACAAGAAAGGATGTATGTTTGCCATTATTCTATAAAACTATATTTACATTTGCCATTATTCTATAAAACTATATTTACAATCAGCTATGATTATATATTTTTTCCATTATAACTGTTCATTTAGCTAAATATGAGCCTGAGTTGATTATCGGTGATCGATGCTGATGTGTGAAGATGAGACAGATGTTTGATGATATTTTCAAAGGATGGTAATTCATGAAAATAGATTACAATAAATAGCCTAAAGGTAATTCAAAAGGACCATGAATCTCCAATGGGAAACCCTGAAAGGGTCATCATGCAGCAAACTGAGGAATGTACCACAAATGCGATTCACAAACAAACAGGAACTTTAATAAAAAAACAGAAAAGCCAGATAACACTCCAAAATGACGTGAAGTTAATACAGTTGAGCACAATATGATAAACTCTCATGCACTTAAATCCCTATTTAGACAAAATGAGACAACTTGTGACAAAAATCTACCAAGTGAAGTAATACACTAATACTGTAACAATGGAATAATGGTTGTTGTTGTTGGTCTTTCGGCTTTTCCCAGTTAGGGGTCGCCACAGCGGAACTCCGGTCTGCTAATGATTGGCAGTAGATTTTCACGAATGCCGAGGTGCCAGCTCGACGTTCAACCTTCAACAAAGGCACACCCATTTACGCATGTCTTTTGAATGCCCACCCAACCGTGGGAAGAACATGCAGACTCCACACAGAAGGCACACCCCGCACTCAAGCCGAGAATCGAACGGGAGAACCTCTTGTTGTGAGGCAACAACGCTACCGCTGTACCACCATGGATTAGTATAATTATTATAAGAAAACTGATAAGGTAGATGAATAAAGCAATAAGACAACAATAACACGAAAAACATCAATAACATTAATAACGTTAAAAACATTAATCTGTGCCTTCTTGACAGGGACACAAAACTTTGTATAATAAATACAGATTGAAAAATAAGGTGAATTAAATAGAAATTAATAAGGTATATAATGCAAAAAAAATAGATCATCCAGCTGTTGGTTAAATACTCATTCTAACAAAATAAAATAAATATCACCTAAAGTATGTTGAGACACCTATAACAAATATTGTATTGTATTAAAAAATTTTCAAGGGAGCTATTATTTTAGAGAAAATGTTTTTTAAGAGAGATTACCCACAGTCTTTACTAGGTCATATTAAAAGATAAGTCACTGATGGAAGGGGAGTGAAATATAAGCCTTTACTGGGACAACCCCCTCGCAATGAATCAACAAAAAGTGACATGGGAGACAACATTGGCCCTTTATAACACAGAGAATTTGAGAGAGCCTTTATTCTACCTTACAGCATGAAAAAGGTAAGACTTGATAATGAAGAATTGGACCATTTTTATAGCAAATGATTATCTCCATAAATTATTCAGAGATTCATCTCATTTTGTATATAAAACAATAGCCAATTTAAAGGAAATTTGGAGAAATCAGGATTACACAAGAACATTATAAGTGAATCCTTAATTAAAAGAAGTACAAAAAAAAATTTGGTACATCTGAGCAATGTAAGTATATATTTGAAGATCGATAAATCTAACTAGAAAAAAAACTAGTAGACAGAAATTAAGGTTAAGGTATAGAAATTGTAATAGTGGTGGGGTAATTTACATTGCAAAATGTGCCTCATGTTCTGCTTTTTATATTGGCGAGATAAAAAGGCAGCTAAAAAAGTAAATATATGAGCAATATTATGACATCAAAAAATGAAACACTCATAATGCCCTGTATAAGCACTTTATTAGTTGTGACAGTTTTAAGTATTTTCTTTTTGGAATTGTGGAAATTATCCCAAGGAATACTAGCTCCAAGACTGCATAATACCCAAGAAAGGCACATATTCCCCTTCCTCTGGGATTACCCTTTATCACACAAATGTTGACCTTCTGCATTGTTGACCAAACTGGGTCAATAATACAGAGGTCTGTCATAGCCGCCACAATTGACCAATCTCACACACACACACACACATACACACACACACACACACACACACACACACACACACACACACACACACACACACACACATACTCACACACACATACACACACACACAGTATATATATATATATATATATATATATATATATATATATATATATATATATATAGATGGATATAGATAGATATAGATAGGTAGATGGATATGCTAATAAACAAATAGAAAACAGTTTAATAGATAGTCCATTATTTAAGCACAATAATACCCTCTAAAGTGGGCATTAGAAGCAAAATAATGTCTGTTTCAGGGGTGGTGAGGCCTTCTACCTGTGAAGTGGGACCTCACAATTCCCTTGGGTAGTCCAATATTTCCCTGATAACTCCAACCCAATTGGGCATTATTGCTTGCTTGAACCTGACATGGTATACAGAATAGGTCCAATAAAGCTTGGTTTATTTACAGAAATATATTATTCCATGTGTCAGTAAAGAAATATAAACTATCATTTCATCAATATCAAGTTACTGTATTTCAAGGCCTACCCACTAAAATGGCTTTAAAAAAAGAAAGGACCCTTAGCAGACTTGTATACAGCTATAGAGAGATGGTGCAACTTCTGGATTTTTGTTTCTTGTGATTCTGCAGATTACTCCACAAGGACTGAAAGTCTTCTGTGTTATCTAAAGAGGCAGAAATATAACTTGGACCAATATATTTTCTATAGAAATCGCCTTATATGTGATCCTGAGGAATCTTTACAGATCGATTATTACTTTGCAATTCATGAAGCAGGACATATCTTTTTTGTCATTTATTTTTATTTTACTTTATTTAGTAGGGATCTTTTCAATGTTTATTGTCAATAGGTTATGGAAGGACTGTACTGGTGTGTGCCTAGTTTACCATGGTGAATTTTCATTTCAAAAATTATGAAACCAGTTATAAGTCATCCATTCATCTACTACCCCTTTTCACATTTTTTGCACATGGGTTGGGGTGACACGTCAGCAGTGACATTCATCAAGAGCCAGTGTATACACCACTGGGTGGATGTCCCTCCTTCAGAAACCAGTGATAAATATTGCTTCATTTAATGTTAATGGTTTTATATTAGTAAAATTCAGACAAGTACATAGAATCCTCAGGGACAGGGCTTGCTGAGTAGTTATACCATCTGGGATTATCAAAAAATCAGTAATAGTAGGCAAGTGGCTTTGGAATAATCTAGGAATGTAAATGAAAGGCTGAATGTCACAGCAAGATGGTCAGGTTTTTACTACTGAGGGTGGACAAATGGGGTGGTACAACATGAGAAAGCAGTTTTGAGGACTAAATAGAAAAAAATAACACCTCTGGTTGTTGAGGGACAATTTGGTCAAGTCTGTCGGTGTTTACAAAGACCAGAAATCTGTGTGTGTACTTTTGTTGCATATGTTTGTCAGTTTAAATGCCAATAGTAAAAGTCTCCCAGAAGAAAGGAATTTGATTTGTTTAACTTTTCTAACTGGCTAAAGTACTCTTCATGCTCTAAAGGCGTAGATGGCCTCACTCACCTCACTAAAAGAATCACAGACCTAAAGCAGATGCCCTATGCTGACCATTTAAAAAAACTTCAGCTATACTCTGTCACATGTCCTCTACTCAGAGGCAATCTCTGCTTAACATACAAGGCCATATCAAACCCAGAGCTGCTGGACATGCTACACTTAAAGAAATCCCAATCCATCAGAGCCGTATGCTCCAGGAACCTAAACCTTGTCATCACAATGAACAAAACATGCTGGAGGGATAGGTTCCTGACCCAGAGACTCCCCATACCCTGGAATAGACTGCCCATACATGTCAAGCAGAGTGCCTCCTTGGCCCTCTTCAAAAGATGCCTCGATGACTGGATGGAAGATAGGAAATTTACCCTGGGGATCACGTCAGTCACCCTGCTAGACAGGGGTCCAGGGAAATAAATATTGTGGGAAGAAATAGCCAGGGAATTGTAATGCCTAGGCTTGTATAGGCCCTAGGGCTGATAGCCTAGTACCAACTTATGAACCTATGGGGGTTCTGTAATTTGCTATAATTTGATAATTAATGTTATTGAGTGTTACTATGAGTCCAATAAGTTTCAGATTTGTATCATATGGAATCTGGTGAGAGAGAGAATTGGGAATGCAGATAAATACAGATACTCCCCCACAGTTTCCCCCACAGTTTCCAGTCAATTTGGATTGCACAATAAGCATTGTATTATATAATAAAGGGAGTGAAATCAGTATGCTGGATCCATGTTTCTGTGATGACATAAATGCTGAAGTCTTTGAGCTTGAACTTAGTTGCAGAACACCCTTTCCAAAGTTATTCCTCTTCTAACTTTAAGGTTTCTTTAGCAGAGATAGTTAAAAAGGTTATAAAGTCCTTTCCTGGCAAAGAAGTCCAGGTCCTGATGTAGCATGCATCAAGTTTTATAGGAGCATTCAGAAGCTCTGGCACCAGAATTGCTACAACTATTGAACTGTCTAACAATTTATCTGAAAGAAGTAGCACATTTGCATTTTTCACTGGCAAATCTAAATACATGATTAAAAAATGATAATGTTTAAAGTATGGTGTCTAGCTATAACTTGCAGATTTGTTAAATTTAGATATAGGTACAAAGGTTTTCAGTAAATTCAGTAAGAAGGTAATTCATTCCAGTTTGGCTTCATTTCAGAATGAAGAATAAGCATGAGAAATCATATATTTCTGTTTTATTATATTACTAGAATACATATAATAGCCATGCAGGCAATGTGCATCTATTTTATTTAACATTTGTTGACCGGGAAGGTCCAACTAGGTTCCACAGATCCTGTTTTCAGCAGAGGCCCGGGGAGAAATGCTCCAGAAGCATGTCTTTAGAAATGTGGGAGAAAACCGGAGTACCCGGAGGAAACCCACGTGAATGCAGGGAGAACATGCAAACTCCACACAGAAGGCACCCCAGCCGAGAATCGAACCGGAGAACCTCTTGCTGTGAGGCAACAGCATTAACCGCTGCACCACTGTGCCGCATCTTTGTGCTATGGATGTCAATAAGGCAACTGACAGTATTCGTAGAGATTATTTAATTACTTTGCTGTCTTAACCCAGCCTTCCCAAATATATATAAAGCATAATTAATGATGTAGTATAATTATAGCAACATAAATGATTATGACTCTGTCATAACAACTCTAGAACAATTTGTGCTTCAGGGCTGAGCCCTTTCCTCTGTGCTATTTCTTTTAGTTTCGCAGCCAACCTTGTCTGCTATAAAAATAGGAATGATTTAGTTACTTTGCTGTCTTAAACCAGTCTTCAAATATATATAAAACATAATTAATGATGTAGTATAATTATATCAACATAAATGATTATGACTCTGTCATAACAACTCTAGAACAATTTGTGCTTCAGGGCTGAGCCCTTTCCTCTGGGCTATTTCTTTTAGTTTCATAGCCAACCTTGTCTGCTATAAAAATGTCTACAGAGAGTATGCTTATTTCTATTAAGAAAAGCACACACTAACTGTAAACTGATATAAAACGCCAGATAGAAGCCAGTAAGATCCACAACTGAATTATTGATTGAGCGCTTTTGTCTCACAACAGAAACTTCATCAGAATACCATTGTAAGAAAAACCTCACCTTTTATACATTGTCTTAATCACATAAAATGACATCACTTCTTTTATACAAAAAGTTAACTCATACATAAATACAAATAACTACTTAAAAATGCTACATGACATCATGCTATATAAGAATAAGAACCCACACAGTGAACTGCATCAACCTGCTTTATTAATGAACCACACAAAATAAAAAGTACTTAGCGCTTTCACCCAAACATCAGGGCATCATCAGAGTACAAAGAATTAGCAACAAGGCCATTCATATATATATACACAATCAATTGTCCTAATCACTTAATTAACTAATTAACATCATAAAATTAATTATTTAATTAAACAATATCACAGTAAAAAGTATATAAAATCACTTGACATCAGTAAAACCATGTTCAAAACCTTGTTTAAAATACATATGTAATAAATAAATAAATGTATACGTATATATAATAAATAGCAACAATACAAAATTAAAATGTTGAATACATATTTTAAATAATATATATAGCTAATTTATAATGAATTTGTAATTATAAAATATTTAAAAATTACTATACCAATATATATATATATATATATATATATATATATATATATATATATATATAAATATGTAAATATATATATATGTAAATGAAGAAGAAAGAAAAGAAGGAAAAAATATATATGTATACAAAAAATTGTAAATTATACAGTGTTACATAATAACTTATAACATTAAAATATGGTCATATAAAGTGTGACCTGTATTTTAAAATACTTGAAATGGATATGTTTTCATTGATACCAGGTAACATACAGGCATTCAATCTTAATTGCCATAAACATTCCATAGCCTCAAGCATGATCTTATCATCCCCACCTTTGTGTATATTGTGTGGTATTCTACCTATAACAAAAAATATAAATCTTTTAAAGCTAGAACATCTGGTGCTATGCATATATATAATGCGCTAGTGGTCTTATGTTTCTTAATATCCCTAGCATGCTCCACTAACATAAAATGCTGGGCATGTGGAACAAGTAGCCAGGTAAGTGACCATCTTAGTGTTGCAATTACAGTAACCAGGACAACAAATAGTCTTATTAAAATCCTGTATTGCAACATAAGGGCCATCATTAATGTATTCACAGGTGTGGCAGGTACCACATTTACTCATTTTAGATACTTTATACAAATTCCTGTAACTGTTAGACTCATAAATATCCTTCAGATTTCTACCTCTACTGAAGGTTATTTTTGGCTGACTTCCCAACAACTTAGATAGCTCAGCGTTGTTATCAACACACTTGTCCACGTGTCTTTTATAATGTCGGCTAAAAAATGTGATGTATCGTTAAAGGGCAAAATAAAAGAATCGTGTCTAGCCAAACTCGTACTATTAATGGACAGGTTGTCACATCCATATCTTATTATAGGTTTATATAGTATAGTCCTATTAATATAAATTTCCTTTTTAATAGTATCAATAAGGTTCATTGGGTATCCTCGATCCAAAAACATTTTAGACAAAATCTCTATTTCAAGTTTAAATATACTATCATCACTAATAATTCTTGATAATCTGACCATTTGTCCTTTAATCAGGTTTCTTTTTTGATACATAGGATGACAACTGTCAAAATGTAAAAAGGAATTAGAGTAGGTTTTCTTCCTAAAGATGTTTGAATGAAAACCATTACCATCAATAGACAAGGTAAGATCCAGAAATTCACATTGCTTCTCTTGAATATTACTTGTGAATTTAAGAAAATCAGATGTTGTCCCCAGATATTCAATAAACTTAATCAATACAGATTTTTCACCTTTCCAAAATACAATAATATCATCAAGGTAACGCAGATAAAGAGAAACATTCTGCCAATATATAGATGTGAACACAAAATCATTTTCCCGTTTGGCTAACACCAAGTTTGCATATATAGGGGCACATCTGGCACCCATTGCAACACCAGTACTTTGCCTATAAAACTCACCATCAAGATAAATAAAATTATTATCCAACACAATTTCCATTAAATCAGTTAAAAGCCGACATTTACTGGCATCCATATCACTATAGCTTAGTAAACTAGCTTCAAACATTTCCAAACCCTGCTTATGAGGAATGACTGAAAATAAATTAACCACATCAATTGTGGCCATAATTAAATCAGGAGTATTCATTACATTGTGTTGTCTGATAAGGTTCAGACAATGCCATGAATCTTTTAAAATATGTGGTAAATAGGGCCTATATAAAAGTAGATTGGTTAATATATGAGTATTTGATGGAAGGTATTATAACTAAAGATGAATATTGCTATTTAAATGTTGAATTCCCTATCACACCAACTATTTTTGGTATCCCCAAGATACACAAAAATATACAAATTCCACCCTTTAGGCCTATTGTGTCTGAAAAAGGGTCTAAAACTGAGGCCCTAGCATCCTTTATTGATGTCAATTGTAAAAACATTATTGGTAAATTACCACATATTTTAAAAGATTCATGGCATTGTCTGAACCTTATCAGACAACACAATGTAATGAATACTCCTGATTTAATTATGGCCACAATTGATGTGGTTAATTTATTTTCAGTCATTCCTCATAAGCAGGGTTTGGAAATGTTTGAAGCTAGTTTACTAAGCTATAGTGATATGGATGCCAGTAAATGTCGGCTTTTAACTGATTTAATGGAAATTGCGTTGGATAATAATTTTACTTATCTTGATGGTGACTTTTATAGGCAAAGTACTGGTGTTGCAATGGGTGCCAGATGTGCCCCTATATATGCCAACTTGGTGTTAGCCAAATGGGAAAATGATTTTGTGTTCACATTTATATATTGGCAGAATGTTTCTATTTATCTGTTACCTTGATGATATTATTGTATTTTGGAAAGGTGAAAAATCTGTATTGATTAAGTTTATTGAATATCTGGGGAAGACATCTGATTTTCTTAAATTCACAAGTAATATTCAAGAGAAGCAATGTGCATTTCTGGATCTTACCTTGTCTATTGATGGTAATGGTTTTCATTCAAACATCTTTAGGAAGAAAACCTACTCTAATTCCTTTTTACATTTTGACAGTTGTCACCCTATGTATCAAAAAAGAAACCTGATTAAAGGACAAATGGTCAGATTATCAAGAATTATTAGTGATGATAGTATATTTAAACTTGAAATAGAGATTTTGTCTAAAATGTTTTTGGATCGAGGATACCCAATGAACCTTATTGATACCATTAAAAAGGAAATTTATATTACTAGGACTATACTATATAAACCTATAATAAGATATGGATGTGACAACCTGTCCAATAATAGTACGAGTTTGGCTAGTCACGATTCTTTTATTTTGCCCTTTAACGATACATCACATTTTTTAGCCGACATTATAAAAGACACGTGGACAAGTGTGTTTGATAACAACGCTGAGCTATCTAAGTTGTTGGGAAGTCAGCCAAAAATAACCTTCAGTAGAGGTAGAAATCTGAAGGATATTTATGAGTCTAACAGTTACAGGAATTTGTATAAAGCATCTAAAATGAGTAAATGTGGTACCTGCCATACCTGTAAATACATTAATGATGGCCCTTATGTTGCAATACAGGGTTTTAATAAGACTATTTGCTGTCCTGGTTACTGTAACTGCAACACTAAGATGGTCACTTACCTGGCTACTTGTTCCACATACCCAGCATTTTATGTTGGTAAGACTATTAGAAAGTTAAGGGAACGCATAGTGGAGCATGCTAGGGATATTAAGAAACATAAGACCACTACCGCATTATATATGCATAGCACCAGATGTTCTAGCTTTAAAAGATTTATATTTTTGTTATAGGTAGAATACCACACAATATACACAAAGGTGGGGATGATAAGATCATGCTTGAGGCTATGGAATGTTTATGGCAATTAAGATTGAATGCCTGTATGTTGCCTGGTATCAATGAAAACATATCCATTTCAAGTATTTTAAAATACAGGTCACACTTTATATGACCATATTTTAATGTTATAAGTTATTATGTAACACTGTATAATTTACAATTTTTTGTATACATATATATTTTTTCCTTCTTTTTTTTTCTTTTTCATTTACATATATACATATTTACATATTTATTTATATATATATATATATATATATATATATATATATATATTGATATAGTAATTTTTAAATATTTTATAATTACAAATTCATTATAAATTAGCTATATATATTATTTAAAATATGTATTCAACATTTTAATTTTGTATTGTTGCTATTTATTATATATACGTATACATTTATTTATTTATTACATATGCATTTTAAACAAGGTTTTGAACATGGTTTTATTGATGTCAAGTGATTTTATATACTTTTTACTGTGATATTGTTTAATTAAATAATTAATTTTATGATGTTAATTAGTTAATTAAGTGATTAGGACAATTGATTGTGTATATATATGAATGGCCTTGTTGCTAATTCTTTGTACTCTGATGATGCCCTGATGTTTGGGTGAAAGCGCTAAGTACTTTTTATTTTGTGTGGTTCAGTAATAAAGCAGGTTGATGCAGTTCACTGTGTGGGTTCTTATTCTTACCAGTTCACATTGCGTTAGTTGTTGGCTTATCATCCTATATAAACTCTTACATATAAACTTCTGCTTTAAGCTTTAAAGTAGAACTAATAGAAATTGCACTGTTGCGTCCTGGTGCCTCAGAGGCATTAGTTCTCATTTGCCATCCTAGCTCCTTCAGTTCTAGATATTAATTCAGGGCCCCCCCCCCCCCCCACCCAAAGTGACTTGCTCAATGATAGTGAACCTGAAACTGTGTCCAGGGTGCAAGCCAATATGTGCAGCTAGGGCATTTTTTGTTTCATTCCTACCAATGTCATAATAATGTTGGTAGATTCTAGTTCTCAGTGAATTGATGTTTTGCCTATGTAAAAATATGGACACTGGGAGCACTTAGCTAGATATATAACTCCCTTACTGCTGCAAGTGAACTTGTTTCATATTATATATCCACCATAATTGGGTATATATACCTCCTTGCCTTCCAGGATATATTTGCATTGCATGCAAATTCCACATTTTACCATACCCCTCGTCCTTGCATTCATCTTTCTATAGGTTTCCATCATATTTTTATGCTGATATCTTTTTTATACACAATTTTAGGGAATGTTCCTACCAAATCAAGGTGTTCTGGGTTCACACTGAATATGTGCCAATTGTGTGTTAAAATCCTTTTAATATTGTAGAACTGGTTGTTAAATCTAAATATACCTGATTTGTTGAAGTGTTTCCCTTCATTATGTACAACCACTTCTTCGCTACTCTGTGCTTTCCCTAACAGAGGAATAAAATGTCCGTTCTCTTTCTTTGGTGTAACTTCCTTCAATATCCCATCCACAAATGTTTCTGGGTATCCTATCTTTGTCAGCATATTTTTTAATATATTCAACTGATGTACAAATTCATCATAATCTGATGCCATTCTTGCTATCCTAACCCCTTGCCCTTTTACTAGGGATTTTTTCTGTGACAGTGGATGGCAACTATCGAAGTGCAGGAGGGTGTTTTAATATGTGGGTTTTCTAAAAATATTGGACATAAATTGTTTGATGTTCCTATTCTTTTGTAGTGTGATGCCCAAGTAATGTATGGTATCCCATGTAATAGTGCTCGTGAATTCCAGAAATTCAGTGCTCTGCTCTATAAATTCCAGGAAATTATGCAATTCCCCCTCACTTCCTTTCCAGAAAACAATAATGTCATCCAAGAAACCACAGATGTCTTTTAACATATTCATTTCTTCCTTTGTGATGTTATATAGCTCCTCTCTACAATTTCTCTTAACATTCATCATGTTCCTAATATCATTCTCACACATTTTATTTGAATATTTGAACACTGGGGTGTAATGGGAGGTTAAATACACTTGTTTTTTACATATATTCCTTCCTTCTGTTGTCACTTTTGTGCCTTTGAAATAAAAATCCAGGTTAAGCTTCCTAGTATAAAGCTTTAAATCAATAAGAGCTTCATCTAAAAAGGCATTTTTGTTAGGTACAAAGGACAGGCCTTTTTCAAACGCATCTGCTAATTGTTCACTTATATCTACATTGCTGTAATTGTAAATTTAAAGTCACAGTTTCTGTTACAAATAATGTTATAAGGCATCACTTCATCTATCTGTTCCTATTCCATGTTTAATTCATTCTCAAACCCCCCCAAAACCTCTTGTTGTTGTTGCTGTATTGGTTCTGGTTGTGTGGGTAATACCCCTCTTCCCCCCTGGTTCCTCAGTCACTCGGACCTCCTCTGGGGGGTATTCTAAAGGGTCTGGTGTATAAGCACCATCTTGTATTTCTACTTCCTGGGGTTCAAATACCTCCTGGCTAGTACTTATAACATCTCTCCCATTTCTTATCTATCCTAAAGGGGGTAAAGGGTATGCTTTTCCTTCACTATACTCCCTTTCATCCATTGCCAGTTTATGGTTCTTACAGTCTTTAATATCATTCACAGTGCAATCAATTCTGTTAAATATTTTAAAATAATCCATTTTTTTGGATTCAAACAATAAATCTTTGTGTATTTTATTGTCAACAATTTTAATCTGGTTGACTAACTCGGCCATTTTTCTGTTATTGCCCTTGATTAAACAGCTGAGCAGCTCACAACCCTGTTTGTTAAACAGTTCTATAAGTTCTTTATGTAAGAGAGAATCCCTTACCAGTCCTGAAGGGAATTTCCACATCCTGAGCCCCTTTGAAACTTGTTCTGTCTGAGTACATTCCCCTAAACATGCATTTTCAACCTGCAGCTTGTGGTACCTTAAAGTAAGGTCTTCCAAAACATTAAGCTGTCCGGCCATTGTCCCATTGTTGTGCCATTTTCCTTGTTCACTGCCGTTTAAACTAAACCGCCATTCTTTCTCATCTTCCAGCCATTGCAAAAGGGAAGTCCTACCAATGTAAGAGGTGCCGCTCCTTTCAGCTTCTCCATATGTAGTGCTATGCACATCCGTGTCCTCCAATTGGTTGTTATTGGGTGTACTCTCTGAGCTGGAGTAACCGCACTAAAGCTGTTACTATCATCAAACACACTTATACCAGTTCCATTGTAGCAAGCCTGGTCGCCCAGTGCTCTAGAGTTAATCTTTTGTTGTAGTTTTGTTCCCATTAAGGATATCTGCATTAAGTGTATAACATGTATGAATGGGGTCTATATTATGTTATTGAATCTTCAGATCATCGAATGGCATTTCATTGGAAATGTCATTCATTGAACCCCCCACATGCCCGCTAATTATATATACCAACTCTGAGATCACACTACACTGGGGAAAAGGCAAATTTCCCGATCTATACCATAATGCAAACTCAGTAAGAACAGTTTGACGAATGGAATGTTCAATAAAATGCCATTCAAAATGCTGTTTAATGATGTGTTCTTTCAATGAAATAATGGGGACCCATATGAATGATCTTTTCCTAATAATAACTTGTAGATGGCTAGGAAATTCCAGAATATAAAGGGTTGCTAATTGAATTCCTTAAAATCAAACTTTTTGATGCTAACAATATTTAGTAATGTAACTGCTCCTATAAAACTATGCAGAAATTAAAGTTGTTAGGTTGGCAGTATAAATTTCAAAAACAGGATACAATCTGATGAAAGATTTAACTAATAAATGGTCAAACTTAAATTTGTCTTTTGCAGAAGGTATTCTCTCTATGGACTTTTTATTAAAAAATTTGCTGGTCCTACCATTTTCAAGTGGTATGACATAATTCAGAGATTCAGAGAAGAGTCATACTCAAATAACGCCATGGTCATCTTTGATGGCCCTTCCTTAGAAAGGCGGAAATAATATGAGTGACCCAGATATTTCAATGTTTACTCAATACCTACTAGATTATTATATCTGAAAGTTTTACATAAATCAGTAGTGAATTACATTGCTTGGTTATACCTGGCAATTAAGATTATCCACCCTATATACTTTGATGGACAGGCCCAGATCTTCAGACTTGATTTTAAGTTGCATGTTGAGTGCTGAAAATGTTACCTATGTTTCATTTCCCTGGGTACACATCTTTTTCTGGTTGACTTCCAGTGTTCATTGTTCTTCTTTATGTCTTCTTTTCTCCCTGAAATTTCTGTTTTTTCTATGCGTTAGCAGTATGACTCCTACCCCAAACCCCCATTAACAAACAATTATCATTTCTGTTTGACTGCAATCCATGTTCTCTCCCCCTAATCATAGGAAATAAAATTCCCATCTCCTTGGGACCTGCTTAAAAAAATCCCATTCTTAAGTAGTGTTTAGAACTACACTGCCAAAACATGTGTATAAGTACCTGCTTTAGGATTTCCACATCTCCACCATTTCCCCTTACTCTCCCTGAAATGGTAAAAAAATCTGCAGAGTAGTGGTCCCAAACTGCCTGCAATATTTTTAGCTTTCCCCATTTTTATACAAGTTAATCAATCTTCTTTGGAAAATCTTATTTCCTCTTTCTGCACCCATCTCACACTCAGTCTTTGCATCCCTTCCTCATATTTATGCTGAGTAAGAACACTATAAAGGCCTTGGCAGCTTACCCTCTCCTTTCCTTCCACCCTCCCTTCTTGCCATGGAAAGGCCCTTGTAAAACCTTCCCCATCTACAACTCCTTCCACCCCTAATTCTTTCAGCCAGGACATAACAGCCTGCTTTAATTGTTCAAACTGAAGCCAAGCTCTATCTGGCAGACTAAACTTAACTTTAAAATCCTCCAGTCATAAATATGAGACATCCCTCCTAATCATCATTGAAGCAAATTCTCTCCAATATTAATATGTCTATCGTCTATTTTTTCCAATAAATAATCTGTTCTGCAATTCTGCATTATGCTGAATACTATGTTGGGCCTCCCCTTAAGGGCTCAAATAAACCTGACAAATATCTCATTGGTATGCAACTCTGCCATCCCACCAGTGCACCCTACAATATGATCTAACAAATCCAACATATGAACTACTGCTACAGCCTAGACAAGAGATCAAAACCTGCTATACCTCACTCTTCCCATTTCCTTAGTAACCACAATCTTCTGCTAATTATTCTTGCTCCCTTACTATTCCATCCAAACTTCTCACACAAACTTTGAAATTTCTTTAGCCATGAGTCTGTCCAAGAATTAAATAGCAGATGCCTAGCACCATGCAAGATTCTTGGAAGCATCATCATTTAGATTAAGTTAATTTTACCCCCACAAGGTGGACACTCTATTTGACCATCTCTCCAGTAGTGAAGATACTTGCTGATCTAAATCAGAATAAACACTTATTACTCATGCCTGTTCTATTTTTCTTTTCACCAAATGTCCTAAATACTTTGTTGCACTATTTCTAATAATCCAATACTTCTCAATTATGGACATCACATTATTCAGACTAACTTGCACTGTCTTGGACCAATTATATTCCAGCCTAGAGATGTTCTTAAACTGCTCAAAATAATAATAATTCCTGGCAATATCAGGTCCAGTCTGTCCATTGCTAACATCCAGCCACCAGCAAATGTACCAAGGAACTCTTGTTTACATGGAATAACCAAAATGAAATGCTGAGTTTGCTGGGCTGAAGTCTCCAAGGTTAGTATAAACAGAATAAGTGATAAAGGACACCCCTATCTGGTGCTTCTGCTTATATTGATATCCTGTGATAAGGAGCCATTTAGTAGTAACTGAACTTTGGCATTACAATGTAATGCAGATACCCAGTTTAGAATTTGTATTCACTCCTACCTCTTTTAAAACCTTGAAAAGAAAGGGGCATTCTGGTGAGTAGAATGAATTTCTTTGGTCACCTTAGACCTCATTTGCACCAGTATAACCTCCAGTGTGTCAAGCCTATGCTGGGTCTACCAGCCATCCTATTACCTTGGCCAAAATTACTCCTTTGTTGCTGGTGCCAGTAGTGGCTCTTAAGGGTATCCTGGGGTCTCAGCCATCTGTGTTTCCATATGGTGTTTTTTATTTGATATTCCCTACCCAGTTTCCCTTTTCTTAATGCCTACACCAACTGTTTGCATTTGAGGGCAACTCCCCTATTTGTAGCATGCCTCCCCTCAGGGAGCCTAAGCAATGAATTTGGCCCCTTCCCCCAGGATGGGCATGTCCATTCCTCCCTGCAATTCCATCAGTTGTCTGAGCCACTAATTAAACCTGTGCCAGCAGGGTCATAATCAGGGATTTATGCCTCTATGCCACCAGGGTAGCCAGACTCAAAGGTCTTCCAATGTTTCTGCCCTTCTCCTATAGCCTTGCCTTTTTGATATTAAAAAATCCAACCTTCTCCATCTGCACAAAACAAAAAAAATCCTTATGATCCACCAATTGCTCTCAGCTGCACAGCCCTTAACAAATCTTCTCTGATTTTTATGTACTGAGTTAGGTAGGAAACTTTGAACTCTTTTAGTTAATATCATCATTAAATGTTAATATCAACATTAATTAATGAGATGGGTAGATAGTTTTGTGGATATCATAAGCCTTTTTTCCTTTCCCTTTCAGGAAGGAATACAATAGTTTTCTTTATAAACTACCATTGTGGCATACCTGTAAATGACCCACTATTATAAATCAATGCCAAATGGCTAATTAATATTTTCTGAAAGAGTTTTTAAAACTCTACAAGAAATACATGACTGCTGGTATTTCCTATTATCCAACTCTGCTTGCTCTGCTTGGCTCAACTTCTGTCTTTCTTATTTAAAAAAACATTATCACACTGGAAACAACTCCCACTGTACCCTTTAGACGAGTGAAATGTATTGACAAATTCCCCAAATCCCTCTTGACTTTCCTTAGGTTGACTCACTGGATTGTTACTCTTATCTTTTATTGACAAAATAATCTTTCTTTCTGTCTTTCCTTCACCTTCATTGCCAGCCATTTATTGGACTTCTCCCCTCTACGCAACCAAAGATTCTAAGTACCGATAAGCTGTCTTTCCACCACAGTTATTTTACAGTCTGCTGTGTTAGCCTGTAATCTAGTTATTTGTAACACTTTGGATGAAACCCCTAACCACCAGTCTCAGCATCTAAAGTTCCATGGAGACCATGCAGATCCTGTTCCCACCTCACAATTTGTGCACTGTTATTCCTGACGTAATGCCCTTCTTTAATCACAAATTGGACCTTTTGAATGTGTCCCATCATTGCAAGACATTGATAGAATCACCTACATTCCATTATTTACATTTGAGAATGGTTTGATCACTTACATTCCATTGATTACATTTGAGAATGGTCTGATCACTTACATTCCATTGATTACATTTGAGGATGGTCTGATCACCTACATTCCATTCTTTACATTTGAGAATAATTTGATCACTTACATTCCACTGATTACATTTGAGAATGGTCTGATCACTTACATTCCATTCCTTACATTTGAGAATGGTCTGATCACCTGCATTCCATTTATTACATTTGAGAATGGTCTGATCACTTACATTCCATTCCTTACATTTGAGAATGGTCTGATCACCTATATTCCATTGATTACATTTGAGAATGGTCTGATCACCTGCATTCCACTGATTACATTTGAAAAGGGTTTGATCACCTACATTCCATTCTTTACATTTGAGAATGGTCTGATCACTTACATTCCATTGATTACAACTGAGAATGGTCTGATCACCTATATTCCATTCATTACATTTGAAAATGGTTTGATCACCTACATTCCATTCTTTACATTTGAGAATGGTCTGATCACTTACATTCCATTGATTACATTTGAGAATGATCACCTATATTCCATTCATTACATTTGAGAATGGTCTGATCACCTCCATTCCATTGATTACATTTGAGAATGCTCTGATCACCTACATTCCATGCTTTACATTTAAGAATGGTCTGATCACTTACATTCCATTGATTACATTTGAGAATGGTCTGATCATCTACATTCCATTCTTTACATTTGAGAATGGCCTGATCACTTACATTCCATTGATTACATTTGAGAATGATCTGATCACCTATATTCCATTCATTACATTTGAGAATGGTCTGATCACCTGAATTCCATTGATTATATTTGAGAATGGTCTGATCACTACATTCCATTCATTACATTTGGGAATGGTCTGATCACCTGCATTCCAGTGGTCTGATCACCTATATTCCATTCATTATATTTGGGAATATCCTACAATACTTCAACCCCTTCTATATGCCTGAAATATTTAATCCAACACCAAGGTTTCAAACGTCATCTGTCAAACTTACTGCAGCTCAGCCTAAATGTCAAATGAGCATGGTCTGAAAAACATCTTTCACTAATCTCAACACTTGAACCTGTGTCAGCCCCAACACTTGAACCTGTGTCAGCCCCTTACCCTCTAACAAAAACTTATCCGATCATTAATAGAGGAGGTAAACCCCTCGCATGTGGGATGAAACTGCTTCTAAACATCTACACAAGCTTCCTCAGCTTGCCAGTGGGACACTACTTTCCTTTGCTGTCCCTTTCCCTACATCCAAATTTCCTATTTATTTCCCTGCCAACAATTAAATGAAAACCTCCTCCAATGACTTCTCTTCCACAGTATGGGAATATTGTCTGCCATTGCTCATAAATAGTAGTGAAAAAGTCAGGGGAGTCCTGATTGGGACCATAAATTGCACCAATTGTCTGTCCGCATATACCCATCCCTACTATGACACATCTGCCCTTTAATATATTCATTATTTCCTATAAACTTGGCTTAGTTAATATGATAACTCCCTTTTTGTTGCTGTTTGGTTAGGTGCTGTGGCCCAAAGTCACAAAATCCCTCCTATTTCTAATGCTTTTACCCTATTCAGTTTAATTTATTGTAACATAATAAGATCTGCTAAAATCCTGTTTAGCTAATTCCTTATCCTACTCCACTTGATTGGATGACAAAGCCTCTCCAATAATCCAAGTAACCAATTCCAAATATATTTTCCTCCCCCCCCCGACAATTAATTCCCTCCCTCAACTGTTTCATCTCCCTCTCATCCTATGCTAGGTCTCTACTAGCCCTGGAATCCATCTCAGATCTATGTCAATCTGTATGAACTGAGTAGTTGTGGGAATTGTGTTAACAGAAATGCAGGCAGAGTACATGGGTGCTCCATGATCATCTTTTCCCTGACTCAGTTACCAAACAAAATGTTATACATGTCTCCTACGTAATCCTACTAACTAATCTCAAATGTTCTACGTCCCTACTATTGAAGTAGAAAAATATAAAAAACAGCTGAATCTGAATCGCTAATCTAAAACCTCTGCATATCTAATACCATGCACAGACTCCCTTCGAACATTAAGTCTGAAACAAATCATATACAAGGATCTGAACAGGAATAACGTGAAGGTCTGTTAAATTAGTACCAAAACAAATACAATCACCAGGCATATTACTCAGAAAAAACTAGAAAAGAAAATAATTATTCTGGCATAAACTTTATATTAGGAAAAGAAATGATCAGGAGTGATCTGATAAGATGCAACATCACTTTGCTGCCATAAGACAACGCACTTAGTGTAACATCGTCCAGTCTAAAAAGAAAAGTGGTTCTCTTGCTAAGTATCCATGATTATTCAAAGATGCCCATCACCATCTATTTCCTAAGCCAGTCTTTAATGGATTAAATATTTTTTTAATGTAGTCTAGGTTCCACATACTATTTAGTGCCTTAATAACCATGCATTGCCTTATCCTAGGAATTTACTTACCTCAGCTCAGTTTTACCAGACACATCTGGAGCTTTAATATTCCTCACTATGGCCACTTAAGGTCTGGTGCTCTCTGTTGGCTACCAATTAATACACTGCTGACAAGACCCTTCTACTTCTGCAGCCACCATGGCAGAGTGCTGAACAGATCTGTCAATCAAGTGTAAATCACACACTCTACCATCACCCTCTCTGCCCCTTTCATGATTGAGATGAGCTCATTCATATCTTCTTCTGTACAAGGGGCTTCACCCTGTACCTCTATTGACAAGACGTTGACTGAGAATTCAGTATCTATGTATGTAGATGCTTCTTCATCTTCCTCCCCTGAATCAGCAAACTGAGGGGAATGTCTGTATAAGTTGATAGGGGCCAACAAATGCTGCAAAAATTATGAACTTTGTCTATAGTACGGAAACACTTTCTTTGTCTTTCCACCACTACCACAAGGTCTGCAGGGTATGCTACCCATAAGATGAAGACCCAGTTCTTTAACTCCTGTCAGATGTCAGAGACAGCAATTATTTTTGATAAAGTGACCTTGAAAAGTTATGGTTAGTTCTAACAGTAGTGGCTTCTATTTAAACACAATGAAGATAGGTATTGTTTAAAAGTCATTCTTTACTTGTATAAGAATATTGTCTAGTGTTTCCCACTGAAACTAGGGTGGCTAGTAGCTGTAGCATAGTCCAGATCCAGGCTTGCTACTTCTGGAACTGTTTGTAGTGGTTTGTTTGTTCTGAGCACATTTTCCAGGTCATCTTGGATTGGAAGGGACCTATCTGCACTTTTGTTTGAGAATTGTGTTTGATTGGCACCTGACTGGCAAAGGGAGGCCGGTCTAGGGCTTGAAATAACCATCCTCATTGGTCCTTTTGAATTTGTTAGAGTTTTTTTCAAGTTTAACTTCTGGTATTTAGGCCCTGCATATGGGCAGGTTTCTGCTTGATTGCTCATCGCGCAGCTCTGTTCACTGCCTGGCAATTGTGTGTCAAAGCCGGACAGTTAAATTCAAAAATTTTTCCCTGAAAACTCAGGCAGAAATATCCATTCACCAAGCTCCTCCGTGATGATTTCTGAAAATCAACCCCTAGTAACAACAATCTTCAACATGGCATTATGGACAGTTGGACTACCCTTGTTTCTCCTGCCAACCTTGCTGACTTGAGTCTCTTGAGACAGTGTACCAATTGCCTCATGTACACAGACAACCCTCTACTAATAACACAGTCTAGTACAGAGTTTGAGAGATGTATTTACACCAAGAATCTAGAATCCATGCTCTCTCTCACTCAAAACAGCAACACAAATGTTGTCAACTCATTACTGCTACATATACATGTAGTACCATTACTCCTACACATAGTATGTATCAAGTGTGTAAATGCACATATGCCGAGGTTCTCTCAAAAAACTTACTGAAACACCAGAGACATCCAAAATACAACTCTGCTATAGCTAACAAGTCTCCACAGCACCCATGAGACATAGCAACACCAGTGACTCACCCACCAAGCCCATAAGGCATAACACTCAAAAAAGCAAGTTTTCTTATCATTGGAGACTCAATAATGAGACACACTGATGTCCCACTCACCAGGCTGGACCAGGTTAGATAAGGAGAAAGTCATGGTCAGCTGCCTGTCCAATGTCAGGATTCAGCAAATTATGCATGCACTCAGATATCTCAGCAGCAAGTACCGTTATGACTCTGCCATAGTTCATGTTGGTGTGAATGACCTGAGACATACCTCACTAGAATATATGAAGAGAGACATGGTCGAGCTCTCTGAGTATGTGTCCCAGGCAGGATTATCCCTAGCCTTGAGCACCATACTACCCTCACCAAGAATGATGCCACAGTAAATGATTGATTTCAATAATTGGCTTAGTTTTTGGTGCCATTCCAAGGGGATCCAGTTCTTGTCTGCCTGGGAAACCATGGTCAACAAACCTCGCTGCTTTGCCAAAGATGATTTGCACCTGGCATCGCTAGGTTTTGGCTGCTGTCAAAGGTTCTTGCCTTCCCTTAGTGCCTTTTTTTAGGCAAGGTCTCGAAAACAACATTATCAATGTGAAATTGACCAATCAAAACAAAATAAGGGTCATGCTGCTAAATGCTAGGAGCTTAAACCAAAAACTACACTCTATGGAAACACATATCACTAGAAGATGTAAATGTCTGTGCAGTCACAGAAACCTGGTTTAAGGCCTCAGACACTACCCAGGTCCTGCAAGGCTACAATGCCTTCCACAGCCTTAGACCACAAAAGGAATGTGTGAAAACCAAAGGAGGTGGTATTTCAATCTATATTAGAGATAAAGTCACCTCATGTCTAGTTACACTAGACAACTCCATGGAGTTACTATAGGTCCAGGATACAGTGGATAAAACTCCCATTCAAGTCCTAGCCAGTTATAGATCTCCCTTCATGGGTCATGACACCCATGAAGCCTATTTAACCAAACTGAAGACAATCCAAATTTTACCAAATACACTGGTTATGGGGGGATTTCAGTTATCAAACCATCAACTGGGAAACCTACTTTAGCCCAAACCCACTATCACAAGTTCCTTGACCTTGTGAATTCAAATGCCATGGAGCAAATTGTCCATACCCCGACAATAAGAACAAACATTCTAGATCTGGTCCTCACTAATATGTCAAACAGGTGCACTGCTGCAACTGTTGGACCCTCAATAGTTAAAACTGACCATAAATCAGTCACCTTTGAACTGACACTAACACCAGAACTCACAACGGGTGAAATCAGTCTAAAAAACTTCACAGAGGCAAACTACACCCTCTTAGGTAAAAGTATCAATGCATTCCAAGCCCCACCTCAAGCTGAAAGTGGTAATTATGCCGAAGCTTACACTAAAGCCCTGTGCAATCACTTGCATAAGTGTATAAACTTGCCTGTACCAGATAGAATCAAAGCCAGAGCTCCAAGTAAAATCAAGCTGCCATGGTGGACTTCCAGCATCAACATACTCTACAATAAATGCAAAAAGTTGCTGTCCAAGAAAACAAAGATACCATTAAACTAAATACCCTATTTATGGGAGACTTTAACTATTCTACTATAGTCTGCGAAACATACACTGCATCATACTTGCAGGTACAATGATTCCTGGACTTTATTAACACAAATACCCTTGACCAGATAGTATGCACACCCATGAGAGGTTCAAACATACAGGACCTGGTACTCACCAATATGGGACAGCACTGCACCCCGCCCAACATTGCCACGTCCTTACTGGTGAGGTTGGATCACAGAGCTTTCTCTTTTGAAATAAAAATCAATACAGTAACCAAAACAAACCCTGTAAAAGTTTAGGAGCTACTCCAAAGCAAACTACATCCTATTAAGCGATAGTTTGTCAAAATTCAATATCCCTCCCAACCCGGAGTTCATGTGGAATTGTTCACAGAGACCCTGCACAACCATATAAATGGCTGTATACAGGCTGCTGCTGTACCTACTTCAAGCAAGCACAAAACACTCTCTAAAAAAACACACTGATGGAATCCTAACCTTAACAGGGTATATAGCAAAAGAAAAAAGTTGTGACTAAAATCATGAAGAGCAACTCCATAATGATTGGCACTCTCCAATTAAAACTAATCAGGAAACTAAAAGGACTAATTCAGTCCAACAAGACCAGCTGCAAGGTCAAGATAGCCTCACAGGGTAAAGACAACCACAAGGCCTTGTACAGCTGTATCTAAAACCTCAAAGGCAGCACACATCAGTGTGCCAGACTGGTGGTCAGTGGTGCCACTTTCACTGAGCAGAGTAACATAGCGAATTTGCTGTCTGACAAATTCAACTCACACTTCATCCCCCACTCACTCCTTCCTCCCCCTTGAAATACCTGCTAATATAATCCCCAACTTTTAACAAGGAGCAGGTCATGGCTGAACTCTCTAAGGCAAAAAACACAGCCCCACTGAGACCTGACAGTACCCCAGGATGCCACCAAAATAACTTGAAACATGACATATTAGGACCACTTGAGTAATTTTTCAACTATAGCCTCAAAATAGGCTTTGTACTACTAGAATGGAGGACTGCAATGTTTATCCCATTTCATAATGGTGGACCCTGCAAACTACACACCTATTAGTCTAACTCCAAAGTCATGGAATGAATTATCATGGAAATGATTAACAAAGATATTGGCAACCTTAAGACACTGGGCCCAATCCAGTTTGGCTTTGTAAAGGGAAGGTCATGCCTACTAAACCTGGTGGACCTTTTTGAGAAGGTCACCAAGGCAATGCATGAGGGAGAAAACAGTGCATATCGCCTACCTGGACCTTGCAAAGGTGCTCGATACAATACCTTATTCAGGTATACTTGACAAACTCATTGAACTGGGCATAAACACCTACATAACTTTCTGAATTGCCAGTTGGCTCACAGACAGAATCCACAAAATCAGGATTGGTGAGACCACCCTCAGTAAGAGACCAGTCACATGTGGGATACCAGAACTGATCCTATTTGGAATGTACTTTTCAGAGATAAAGGCTAATTTCAAGGGACTCTGGTTGACCAAGTTCACAGATGACTGCAAACTGGGAGTTATCATAGATTCCCCCTATGACACAAACATCTGACAAGAGGATTTAACCCAGTCAAATGACTGGTGCCAAGTCACGGATTAAAACTCAATGCCAAGAAATGCATTATAGTGCCTTTTGGGAAAATTGCCACCTAGGCTAATTACTTCATCGATTAGACACCACTAAGACTTGACCTGGTAGTCAGGGATCTGGGAACATATGTAGACAGAAATCTGGTCTTTGACCAACATGTGGCCAAGGTAATAAGAAAATTATTCTGTGTCACCCAACTTATAAGTAAGGGCATGGCATCCAGGTCCAAAGAAGTTATAGTGTCACTTTATTGTGCCATTATCAGACACATCATTGAGCATAAAGCCCCCTTTGGCATGTAGCTGACCAGACATATGCAATGGATGGAATGTCCACAATGGTCCCTTATCAGGAGAATCCAGGGTATAAACACATTGTTCTATATGGATTGCCTAAAGCCCGATCTCTGTTCTCGACCCCCTACAGGTTACTGACAGGCGATCTATGCCTGGAATATAAGGAGTCCTTGGATCCAACTGTGATGGACCTCTTGCACTTCTACAAAATGAACAGCATCAGAACCACTAGACCCAAGGGTTTAAATGTTGCTTGTGACATAAATAAGACATGTTGCCAAGATAGAAAAGTGTCTCAGAGGATCCCCAAACTCTGGAAGAGGTTCACCATCCATAGGAAGCTGAGTCCATCCCTAACCCTATAACCTTGACCAATGGATGGGAAATTGGAAATTCACCCCAGGTCTGGTTCCCATGTCTCTCATACACAGAAGCAGACAGTAATGCCCAAATTAACATACCCCCCCATAGGCTCTAGAAACTTACTAACAAATCCCCTCCTAATAAACACCCACCCAGGATACTTCTGGACACTACTGGGTTGGTTTGCACAGCTAGGCTTATAAAGTACCTGTTGGTCTTTAGTCTAGAATATACCTATGAACCTATGTATCCAGTCTTGCAGCCCCTTTGTTTTGAGGGAGACTGTTTGCAACATTTCTAGTATTTTCCCCCAATAGCTGACTTTCCAAAGCATCTTTTAAAATGTCCTTAAAATCCACAGTAACTGAGCATTCATTCCCAGGGAGTTGTTCTTCTATTGCAGGAACCATAACCTTGAAAACGGGCAATAGGTGCACCAGAGATTCAGTCCTCATCCATATCGGGCTGCTAGCCACATACCCCCTCTTATAGTTTTTTAATCAGCTTAGTGGAGAATATTATATCCTCAGATTATATTCACAGACATTTATTGAATATTTAGAAGAATAACAAATCATCTTATGACTTAGATATACTCCACATACACATTAGATATGATATCTAGAGTCAGTATTATAATAACATTTCTACATTCAGAAATATAATTCTTCATAACAAATATTCACTTAGCATGGAGGATATTAGAAGATCAATGGGAATGGTGGCATGGATGTATATATCATTGATA
>NC_056737.1:1245925523-1245950523 GCF_019279795.1 Protopterus annectens
CATATACAAGCATAATTTGTATATTTATGCTTTTAAAATATTGATTTGTAAGTCTGATAGTATTGTATTTTAGTTCTGTAAGTATTTCTGTAATTATTTGCATTAATTAATGTGGGAGGGAATGTGATGTCATAAACTAACCATTAATTAAATTAATTAATTAATTAATTTATAATTTATTAATTTAGTATTTATTATTAGTTTATTAATTTATTAATTTATTATTTATTTAAATGGTGAAACAGCCTGGTTTTACTTGTCTGAAGAAGTTCCTTCACTGCAGGTGGATGAAAGCGCTTACAAGAATACATTTTTGTTTTTTAGAAGTGGCATTCTTTATTCTGGATTTTGGAAGTGTTTGTCATGCCTGTTTATTTACAACATTTGTCTGATGAACAAATAGCTTCCTCTGCACCTGTCAACCCACAGAGATAATAGTCTCTTAACCTCCCCTTAAATCCTTTGCTCTCAGTGGCGGAAATGAAATTGTGTGTGAGCAGAGCAGTCTTCAGCTGAGAATTACTGCCAGCATTTATTATTTGTTTATTTATTTATTTTACATTTGTTAACTGGGTTAGTCCAACTGAGTTTGCAAACAAACCCATTTTCAGTGGAGACCCGAGGGGAAAAGCCCCAGCAAACATAAGTAAAAATAAAGTGACAATATACAAATATTAAATAACAATCACAATACAAAATAATTGTAAAAAAGAAAAGGTTTACAATTTGCATTGAATTGATAGTAAGCAACCCATTTACAGTGGAGACCCAAGGGGAAAGAGCCCCAGCAAACATAAGCAAAGATAAACATACAGGACAAAGACTATTAAAAACAACACTGCAAATACGAAATTAATTATAAAGAGAAAAACAAAAGAAAACAAATTATGAACATTAAGGGTTGCACTGATAGTAGTGGACTAAAATTTACTACATATGTGAGTAAAAACAAAAAGAAAGATAATCGTTGTTCAAAAGAAGGACAATGTATAGACATTGATAGGAAGTGGGGGGAGATAGTGTGGAGAGTGGGAGGGGGCTATAGTAGTAGAACTGAGGGTTTAGGAGATTAGTTTAAGCAGAAGTTACTAACAAAGAAAGAATGTTAGGAGATGCAACAGGTTATACAGTGGGACAGACTAAGACTACATGTGGTCAATGCAATGGCATAATTTCAAGTTTAGTAGGTTGGATTTAAGCTCCTTTTTAAAACAGGGAAAGGGAAGGTTGGATCTAATGTGGAGAGGGAGTTTGTTCCAATTTAGTGAGACAGAGTGTTTGTAATGTAGTTTTCCAATATTCCTTTTGGGTTTATAAACTGAGAGAAGATGCTGATCAGCACTCCAGGGAGGCCAGGGTAGTAACATGGGAGGCATGAGAAGGGCAGTTATAGGGGTTGTTGAGTTTGGAAAAGGTAGTGTGGAGTTGCGATTTTAGGAGAAGGTGTGGAAATTCCAGCCACTGAAGTTTGTTTAGTGAAAGGCAGTGATGTGAACAGAGGGGTTGGTTTAGAATAAATCTGGCAATTTTGTTGTACGTTTGTTCCAGTTTCTGCATTGAGGTAGTTTGAATATTGGTAAGGATGGGGGAAGCCTCTAGAAGACTGGGTAAGAGAAATGCCTGCACAAGAGTGCGTTTAGTGGCAGTAGTGAGGAATATTTTGTTCCTATAAAGTAGTCCAAATTTTTGGTGTTTTTTTTTTTTTGATGTCCCGTTGTATGTGCAAGTCAGATTTTAATTGGTCATCAATTATTACCCCATGGAGTTTGGTGTGTGAGGCAGGGGAGCTACTGGTGCCATCTAGGGAGGAAAGAGAAAAGTTGGATTTAAGGTGAACGAGTGTCTGAGGTAGGAAGAGAAGGAGTTGAGTTTTCTTAGGGTTAAAGATTAGTTGATTGTTTCTGAGCCATTTTTCAACAGAGATAAAGGAAGTCTGTGTTAGTGTGTGTAGTTCAGAGACAGTATTGGAGATTGATAATAGAGCAGAGTCATCTGCATATTGGATTACAGATGAGAGACTGCAGGATGAATGTAGGTTGTTGGTGAAAATGTTGAGAAGGAGTGGTCCAAGTATGGAGCCTTGGAGTACTCCTGTTTGAACAGCAAGGAAGGGTTGCCATCTAACAGCTTGTTTTCTGTCCGTAAGGTAGGACTGGAACCAGACAAGAGTAGAAGGAGAGAGGTTTAGGTCTGAGAGTTTGTTAAGAAGGATGGGATGAGACACAGTGTTGAAGGCTTTAGAGAGTTCAAGGAATAGACAGGAGATGAGGAGGTTGTTGTCCCTAGCTTCTGCAACCTTTTGAGTAAAGGAAATCAAGGCAGCCGAGGTACTGTGTTTAGGGAGGAAACCATGTTGTGAGGGGGTGAAGAGATTTTTGTGAATGAGATAGGACAGTAGTTGAGTATCTATACATTTTTCAAGGATCTTAGAGAGCGGTGAGACACTAGTGATTGGTCTATAGTTAGAGGGTTCAACAAAGTTGCCACCTTTGTGCAGAGGAGTGGTACAGAAGGATTTCCATATTTCTGGTACAGTAGATTCCTGAATGGAGTGGTTGATTGAGATAGATACAGGATATGCAATCGAGTCAGCAGCAATTTTCAGAAATTGAGGGGGGGGGTTTATCAGTGGAGGGAGAGCATGGTTTTAGTTTACGAAAAAGGGATTTGATGTGTTTAGTAGAAGCAGGTTGCAAGGTAAAAGGCTGAGAGACAGAGGAACATAGAGGTTTAGGGGGAGGTGAGGGTGACACAGAAGAGTTGGGATGAGCAGAGTTACCAGAGGGTAGGAGTTTAGAGACACTGACTATGTTGAGTAAGTCTGCAGTTTCAGAGGGAGAGTGATGGGGAAAGGGTTAAGGATGGTAGGAGAACCAGTGTGGAGCAGGGAGTTGATAGTAATCCAGATTTTTTGGGGGGTCATTTGGGTGAGAGCTTTGAAATTTAGTGAAATATTGGCATGTATCCAAAATAATACACTTTTTTACACGATTTCTGAGTTGCTTATAACTTTGGAGAAAGGTGGGAGTTTTAGTGGTTTGCCATTTTTTCCATAGAGCATCTCTTTCATGCATGAGTAGCTTTGGAGTACCAGGGTGCAAAATTAGATTTGGTTCTGATTTTGCGAGTTGGGATAAGAGAGTTTAGGACATCAAGGAAAATGTGGTTAAATTTAGTAACAGCTTCATTGAGCAGGAGAGTTTTTAGGAAAAACCAGTTGAAGGCAGGGAGACTATAGTTAAATGTTTCAGGAGAAAAGTTAGCCATTTTCCTACAATCTCTGTAGAGATGGGGCTTAGAGAGATGAGGAGAGTGCCTTAAGATAGAGATGGGAGAATGGTCACTAATAGAGTCAGGGAAGGTAGAAGGTTTACAGTAGTTGTTAGGAGGGTTGGTCAAGATCCAGTCAATTGTGGAACCAGTAACATTTTTATTGTAGTGGGTAGGGATAGTGATCAGTTGTGAGAATCCATACAGGTTTATGACATGTTGGGGTGAGTGACCAATAAGGGAGTTCCAATCTATATTAACATCTCCAAGAATGATAGTTTCATAGGGGATGAAGGTGTTTATCCAGGAGAGTATATATTGAAGGAAAGGATTTTTTTACCTGGAGGGATATAGAAAGAGATAATAGCAAACTTCCTATAGTTATTGATGTGGCAGTCTAGGATCAGTAGTTCAGCAGGGGAGAAACTAGGCAGGGTAATGTTTATAGGTGTTAGCATCAGTGAGACAGAATCATGTGTGTGAATATAGTTTTACATAATACATTGGAAAGGTGATTGAGAGAAGAGCAGACATAATACCAAAGTATAAAACAACAATATATTAAAGCAATTTGCAATGAAATAAAAAAGAGTCTGTTTTCATTTGAGCAAATCGTAGATTCTGTAAAGGAGAAACATAAAGAAATAAGAGTATTTGAGGGGAGGAGTGAGCTGTGATTAAAGGCTATGATAGGAGTAAGAGTTATGTTAATACCTGAAGGAAGGAAGATTTATAAGATTATGTGAGAAGAGGGGGTAAGTGAGAGGGGAGGGGGTAAAAATGTCATTAGAGCCATGGGGAAGTAGTTAGGGAGGATGAAAGCAGTGACAGAACCATTGTGTTTTTAGGAAATCTCTGGTGGCTGTTTTGAATTGTTTAGGGTGTTTGAGGGATCTAATTTCTAGGGGGAGTTTGTTCCAATTTATGGCAGGGTTATAGCTGTAATGGTTGTGACCAGTTTTGGACTTAGGTTTATATATTTGTAGCAAGTTTTGGTCAGAGCTGCAGAAAGACCTAGTTGGGGAGTATTTAGTGATAATAGGTGTTAGGCTAGGGCAGAAAGATTGCTAGTAAAGAATTGAATGAATTATCTGTAATTGAGAGAGGAGGAGCTGATGGGGTAGTTCCAGCCAGTCTAAGTATCTAAGAGAAAGACAGTGGTGAGACCTGTAAGTATGTTGTGCAGCAAATCTAGCCACCGTGTTGTAGGCTGATTCAAGCTTAGCTACGAGTGTGGTGTTCAAATTAGTAAAAATGTGACAACTGTACATTAGGCTAGGAAGAAGGTAAGCATGAGACAGACTTATTTTAGCATTCCTAGTTAAGAACTTTTTGTTGAGGTTGAGGTAAAGGAGACCAAGTTTTTAATGTTTTTAATACAGTTATACAGATGTAAGTCATACTTAAGTTTGTTGTCAATTGTTACACCAAGAAGTTTAGTACTAGTTTTGATAGTGATGGATGTGTTATTGAGGGACAGTACAGTAAAAGTTTATTTTAGATTAGTGAGGTTTTTGGGGAGAAAGAGTAAGAGTTTAGTTTTCTTATGGTTGAGAATTAGAAGGTTGTCACAGAGCCAGGATTCTATGGAGTTAAAGGATGCTTGAGTAGCAGGATGAAGGTCAGAGGGGTTGTTTGAGATGGTCATGACAGTAGAGTCATCTGCATATTGTATAAGGGATGACTGTGGACAAGAGGTATGTAGAAGATTTGTGAAGATATTAAAGAGTAGTGGGCCAAGGATAGATCCTTGAGGAACTCCCATTTTCACAAGGAGGTGAGGGGGTAGAGCTTGGAGCCCTTTGACATTATGCAGATGATCAGAGAGGTAGCTAGAGAACCAGGTAATAGCAGAAGAAGAGAAACTAGATATGATAGTTTGGCCAGAAGAGGATAGGAGACTGTATCAAATGCCTTTGAGAGGTCCAGGAATAGGCAAGAGACCAGTTTATTGTTATCATGACCAGGGGCAATTGTCTTTATGAAAGAGATTAGTACAGTAGTGGTACTATGTTTAGGGCAAAAGCCATGCTGGGTAGGTGTAAGTAGATTTTCCTGAAGGAGATATTGCATGACTTGTTTGTGCATGCATTTTTCTAATATTTTTGAAAGAGGGGACAGGATTGCAATTGGCCTGAGGTTAGTGATGTCAGTGGAGTTAACTCCCTTTTGAATAGGTAAGGTGTAGAATCTTTTCCATAAGTAGGGGAAATATGATTCGGAGATGGAGCGGTTTATAACCAAATCACACCCACCATTGCCAGGCCAGTAGGGAACTAAACTGGCTAGAATTTGCACATTACCTACATTACATACAACTTACTTTTGCCCATAAACTCATTTATAAACCCAAGTGTTGCCCTTCCCTGAAAAATATCATTGAACCTTATGTCCCATCCAAAAATCTACGCTCTAACAACAAACACCTACTTAAAGTATCAAAACCTAGTAAAAGAGCAGGTAGCTGCCTCTATTCCCATTCCATAACTAAGCTGTGGAATGTCCTCCCATCGTCAGTTACAGAATTAGACAACATAATCCCCTTTAAAGGAAAACTAAAACAACATCTCACTGATAACCCCAGCTGCTCATACAATATGTATCCACAGCCTCCTTAATCTAGCAAAACTGTTTCACGTAGCAAATATACTTATGTATATGTCATACTGTTACACCATATGAGTTATCCCTAACCTAGTCCACACATCTATACAACTATCTTAACACATTTTCTCTTCTCTGTCACTTTCTACTTTTAATTCTACCATTAAATATATGCCACCTATAATCTACTTATTCCCACCACCTAGCTATACGATTCTAACTATATCTATCCTACCTTTAAGTTTAACTTTCTAATTCTACCTTCCCACTACACTTACCTTTTCCCTTTTCCTATTCCCCACCCCCAAAAAAAATTGAGCTGTATTGTTAAATATTTCTAACTGTATAATTTTTCTACATGTTAATGTTCCATTGTTACTGTATTGTGCCTTTTTACAACATGTGTGCTGTTTAGATGGTTTTCTGTATTATTTCACTTGCTTTATAAATAATTGTTTCCTTACAAATTCATGTAATGATTTTCATGTAACTTGGAGCTATTCTCCCCAGGCCTCTAATGAAAATGGGTCGGTCTCAAGCCCATTGGACTTTCCTGGTTAACAAATGTCAATAAATAAATAAATAAATATTAGGATAGACACATGGAAAGCAAGGGGTTCAGCTGCAATCTGCAGGAAGGAGAAGGGGTAGATTGTCAGCAGAGGGAGAGCAAGGTTTAAGTTTTGAGAGCAAATATTTAATATAGTTAGTAAGAACTGTTTTGAGCATGAAAGTGTTAGAGGGGTTGGGTGATGGAGAAGATTTGGAAGAGTTGTTAATATTCGTAGAGGGGAAGGGATTAATCAGCTTAGATACAGATTCAATAAAGTAAGTGTTGAATAGGTCAGGTGTTTCTTCAGGTGTATTGTTTGGGCAGGGGTTAGGGGAGGAAGGGTTTCCAGGATGTAAAATGTGGTTAATAGAGTTCCAGAATTTTTGGGGGGTCTAAGCTTTGGGCAGATACGAGGTTGACATAGAAGTCCTTTTTCTCTTTGTAGATATGTTTTTTTGCTAAGTTTCTAAGTTCTTTACATTTTTGTAAGTGTATGGGGAGCTTAGTTTTTATCCACAATTTCCACAACTTGTCCCTGTTTTCCATTATGGTACGGGTAGTATTTGTTAAGCAAGGAGATATGTTAGATTTGATCCTGACATTACAGATCCTGACTTTGCAGAGAGGAGCAAGTGAGTTCAGGATTTTTAAGAAGGCAGCGTTAAATAAATGCACAGCTTCGTCAAGGGGGAGAGAGGTTAGTTGTGACCAGTTTATTCAGGTGAGATAGTCTTTGAAGGTCTCTGGACAGAAAGTGGAAAGTTTGCGGAAGGAAATGTATCTGTGGAGCCTAGTGTAGTCTGCAGTATGCCTGATGACTCGAATAGGAGAGTAATCACTGAGGGAGTTGGGCAGGGTCTCTGGACTGTGGCATTTGCGAGGGTGGGAGACTAATATCCAGTCTAGAAGAGAGCTTGGGAGATGAGATTTGTTGGTATGAGTGGGTGTGGAGATTAATTCTCAAAGCCATGCAAATTGATGAAGGAAGTAGTGTTGGGTGCCTGAATAGACAGCCAGTTAATATTTACATTCATGAGTAGGATAATTTCATTTTGCATGTTCTGAGAGAGGTGGGAATGAATGTTTTTGAAGATAGTAATATTGTCTCCAGGAGGAATATAGATAGCTCCAATGGTGATAGTTGTGTGACTGTGTAATTTAAAGTTGGTAATCAGGAGTTCAGCAGGAGTGAAAGATGGGGCAGGTTTGTTTAGGCTTGTGGGGGTAAAATGGTCAGAATAGACAATGGCCACTCCACAATCTTTATTCTTTTGTCTATCAAGTCTAAGGATGTTGTAGCCTGGAGGGAGGATATCCCTGCCTTGGCTGTGTGGTTTCAGCCAAGTTTCTGTCAGTGTGATAATATCTGGGGTGTAGTTAGCCACCCAGGCATGGAAGTTGCTTATTTTGTTAAGAACACTTCTAAAGAATCAGAGAGTAGAAGGATACCTGTTTTCTGATATGGGGTGTAGCTGGTAGGGATTGGAGGGTTAATATTACTGACTGGAGAGGCAGGCAGGGACCAGGGATGGATGGGATGAATATCACCTGACAGAAGTAGAAATCTTTGGAGGAGGAATTGTTTGATTAGGAGGTGCTTCATTATTTCTTCTAATGTGGTAGGATGGTAAGGAGGTAATTGATTTTTGGTCGGGGAGTGTTTAGTGGAAAGATAGATGAGGATATAAGGAAACACTGCAGGAGTTCTGTGAATGAATTGGCATTTGTAGTAGTAGGGTTGAAATGTGGTGGTGTTAGATGAGAGTGATAGGATGTGAGAGTACAAAGAAGGAGTAGTGGCGGTAGTAGGAGAAACGTTAATCTTTTGAAAGGCATGCTGGGGGGACTGGCATTAGATAAGCTGGAGGCAATAGTTAGATGTGGGGGAAGCAACAGGATGGATGAGCCGTAGTGAGGTAGCCAAGTTAGAAGTAGTTGGAGACAAAGTCTACTGTAAGAGAGGTGTAGGAGAGGCAGGAAGGAAGTACACCTGGGAAACAGGAAGGGGTGGGGTTTGGGATGTGGGGTTTGTAGGAGGGATAACTATAAAGGAAGTGATATGAGGGGTGGGTGGAAATGGGGTGGGTAGGGGAGCAAAGTGAGCCCGAGTGTAGTGAGGTTGAACAAAGTGGGGCTACACCAGATTTGGAGTCCAAAGCTTGAAAGCAAAAGAAAAAACAATCAACCAGGTTTCACTTTGCAAATGTTTTTCTACAGGGGCTAATGGTAAGCTTGGAAATGCATTTTCCTAGATGGAAAATGGCCATATTTGTGAAAACATACCTTTTGGGGGACTAGGAATGAACTTAGAGAGACAGGGGTCTAAAAGAGCAATGCTAAGGAAATTAAAAGAACGGTCGTCATTCCCTGGTAATGTGCTCGCAAGGGAGGTGTTAGCTTAGACACTCTAGTTTAGCAAAAAGTAGTTTATGTACTTTTCAACTTTGTCCTTAAATAGGCAAGAAGATGTTATTTTTTATTTGTGGAGTAGAAAGGGACCAGAAAATGCCAGTTGATCTCTTTTATGCAGGGTCTCACTGTGAGATGCAAATGGGAGAAATGGCTGGTCAGGACGCTGCAGAAGAACAAAGGATAGAGAGGGAGGAAAAAGAATTTAGTACAGTCAAAAAGCTACAGAAAAAGTCAGTAGTACAAAGTATAATAATTCAAATAAAGGAAATATAACATTTACACCAAAAATCAAGCTTTCCAGGAGAGCATACTTAGTGATAACTGCTTTACATGTTAATACGGGTTGAGCACACCTTGGATTAAAAAAAAGCACTCATCCTGTCTGACTAGCGACAAAGTCTAAAATGCAGTTACTACTTGGAAGATTAGTATAATATAGTTCTAGCTATGATAACACTCCAGAAATTAATAACAAAGGAGTAGTTTAGTTTAAGACATTGATGCACATTATAATGCAAGGCAGTGTGTATACAGCTGTATCAGCATACAACATTTGAGCTTCTTAGCAGTAGAATAATTAGTAAAACACTGTTTGCTAGCAAGTTCAAATATATATCAGCTGGAGCAAAAAAATCACCTTTTAGTGTCACAAATTCAGCTGGAGACCAGTAACAAATAAATAGAACAGTGCTGCTTCCGTTTCTTTTATGGAGAGCTGAGAGATATTAAAAAATAGCTTAAGATACTTGTAATAGGGTTTTAAATGAAGCGCAATACACTAGTCAAACAAGACTTCCATGTTAGGTGCAAAATTGGCAGGGTGAAACACACAGGAAACAAATAAACAGTGTAAGAGCTTTAGCTGAGTCCTTACCATGCGATCACCCGACCTCAGGTGAATGCTCAGGGATGGTGATATTTTAAATATGGAGCCCGTGGCTACAGGGCACAGATATAGGTTTTGAAACAGATTAAGGGGCTGGGATAAGACAAGGGGAGGGGCTGCACCAGGTTCAGAGTCCGATGCTTGAAAGCAAAAGAAAAAACAATCAGACAGGTTTCGCTTTGCAAATGTTTTACTACAGGGACTAATGGTAAGCTTGGAAGCACATTCCTAGAGGAAAAACGGTCATATTTGTGAAAGCAGACCTTTTGAGGGCTAGGAATGAACTTAGAGAGACAGGGATCTAAAAGAGCAGTGCTAAGGAAATTAAAGGAATGGCTGGCATTCCCTGGTAATGTGCTTGCAAGGGAGATGTCAACTTAGACACTCTAGTTTAGCAAAAAGAAGTTTGCATACTTTTCAAGTTTGTCCTTAAATAGGCAAGAAGGTGTTCCTTTTTATTTTTGGAGTAGGAAGGGACCAGAACATGCCAGTCGACCTCTTTCATGCAGGGTCTCACTGTGAGATGCAGCTGGGAGAAATGGCTGGGCAGGACGTTTTCAAGTTTGTCCTTAAATAGGCAAGAATGTGTTCCTTTTTATTTTTGGAGTAGGAAGGGACCAGAGAATGCCAGCTGATCAATTTCATGCAGGGTCTCACTGTGAGATGCAGCTGGGAGAAATGGCTGGGTAGGATGTTTTCAAGTTTGTACTTAAATAGGCAAGAAAGTGTTCCTTTTTATTTTTGGAGTAGGAAGGGACCAGAAAATGCTAGTCAAACTCTTTTACACAGGGTCTCACTGTGAGATGCAGCTGGGAGAAATTGCTGGGCAGGATATTTTCAAGTTTGTACTTAGATAGGCAAGAAGTTGTTCCTTTTTATTTTTGGAGTAGGAAGGGTCCAGAAAAAGCCGGGTGACCACTTTCATGCAGGGTCTCACTGTGAGATGCAGCTGGGAGGGGTCTATGTTTTAATAGTGAATGATCAAAAGATCAAACGCTGTTATATCGACCACAAAAGAACGAAAACAAAAAAGAGTGAACAGCCAGAACAGCAAATTTTTTCCCAGGGAAAAAATTTGCTGTTCCCAAAAAAAAAACAAAACTATTTTAACACACTAAACACTATTTGGCTGTGCCCCCCCCCCCACTTAAATATACCAACTCTGAGATCGCACTACAGTGCCGAAAACGTCAAAGTGATGGAAGCGGCCAAGCAACGTCTTTCCCAGGGAAAGAATTTGCTTAAGAGCCACTTCGTCAATTTGCGTTTTTGACATTTACAGATCGACGAAGATGCATTCGACATAATGCGCCTTCGTTCTTCTTACAGGAACACACCAGGAGAAATGACTGGGCAGGATGTTTTTAAGTTTTTCCTTAAATAGGCAAAAAGGTATTCCTTTTTATTTTTGGAGTAGGAAGGGACCAGAAAATGTCAGTCGGCCACTTTCGTGCAGGGTCTCACTGTGAGATAAAGCTGGGAGAACTGGCTGGGCAGTACAAACATGTACATAGGCATGTATCTGATGTCACAGTTCCTTTTTGTTTTTTAACAAATACCCTTACAGAGTGCTGCATGGTCTTCCATCACAAAGAATGGCAGCATCTGAATACTAATAAGGCATTCCAAGGGGAGAGGCATATGCTAATTTGTCATGTGCTTTCTCCCTGGAACTGCCTCCAGAAAGGCACTTGCATGACTGAACAATTCAAGAAATCACTTGGCAGTGTAGATCAGCACCACTATCCCCACCATGTGATAGTACTTGGTTCAGGCACCTAGGCAGCCAGACATTTCCCCATGGTACATTTAGTTGGGAACAAATGGCTGAAGTGACATTCAGCTGCAGAGAAATATGGCTTTTTGTAAATTCCCTCTGGGAAAAGAGAAGCACACACTGCCTTGCCCACAACTTTAATAACCGAGTGCACAGAGGCAGAAGAAGTAATGACTGTTGTGTTCAGTCTACAGTACATCCTTATGTAACTACAACATGTAGAAGTGTGCTATGGCATAGAGGGAGTCTTGCATGTTATGTAGTCACATTTTTGCTCCAGATGCCTTTTAGGTAATGTTCCCTAGACACTGTGAAAGGGGTAGTGGACCGCACACACCAATTATAAAGGCACTGCCCAATATGCACTGCTTTTTCATTGCCACTGACATGCCCATTGACCAGCCTGCTGCTGATGCCTGCCATACTGCCTGCTGTTTCATGTTGCACTGGGGGCCGTAGACATTATTTTCTCCCTGTGCATTTGGTTACTGAAGTTGTGGGCATGGCAGCACATTCTTCTCTTTACCCACAGGGAATTTGCAACAGCCATACTTCTCTGCAGCTGAATGTCACTTCAGCCATGTGTCCCCAACCACATGTACCTCATGGAAATGTCACGCTGCCTAGGTGCCTGAACCCAATAGCACTGAACATGGCCCAAAAAGCTGTGCTCAACTGTCCGACATGAACATGGTGGTGGGAAACACTTGACACCAGGGTTTAATTTTAAGGTGCCATAATGGCATCAGCATTGAAATGTTGATGGGCTGGAAGACACACTAGATGCCAAAAAATCATCTCTAAAGGGCCTTGCTGGCACCTATGCTAATACTAGGATGGGGGAGCATTAGCGATATAAGTGAAGTGTCTTAATGGCATATAAATCATAAGGGTGATCAGAGGGTGGGGGAACATCAGACACCAGGGATTATTGTGTAAAGTGCTGTACCAGCACCAACATTAGTACTGGTAGTAAGGATGATAGGGGACTGCAGTCTATAGTGCTGATCAAAGCACCAACATTACTAAACAAAAAAAAATCTACCATTGCTAGAATTTTGTGTTCTGGCTGAGTGTGCTTCTCAAACTATTTGGAAATATAGAGCTGATAAGTATATTTCTTGGCACTTTTTAACTGGTCAGAGTTGAATAAAACAAGAATTGAATTTGGTTCAGAATACCATTTGAATAAATTGCATTTATTTAAACTGTATTTGCTTTAATATTGCTACAGTGTTCTAGCTTGCAATACATTTGAATTGTTTTTACTGCTGTTTTAGCTGTTTTTCTGTAAATCGAGATACAGATTTGCTGTATCCAGGTCTATTTGTAAGCTTCTGACATCCCTCCGCCAAGCCTTTCTGTGTTGGAGGGCAGCCTTCTAGCTTACCAGTGAGCGTGGTAAGCACTAGGTAGCCTATCTACCATAAGGGGAGTGGTTTCTGGCTCAGAAATTATAGTTTATTGGCTGTTTGGGCAATTTTTCCATATCTTTCAACTTTCTGGTTTAAAAGCCTGTGTTTGCACTTGTTTCCCACCTTTCCTGTAACTAGTCTAGTCCAGATACAGATTTGCTGTATCCAGGACTGTTTGTAAGCTTGTGAGCGGTGCCAAAAAGTCTGCTCTTCAATTTTTACCTAAGATCTGCTAGTTCTCTCCTCTCCTGCACTTTTACTAGCTTATTAGTCTAGCACTTTACCAGACTTCTTGTAGCAATTATTATAGCATGCAAAAGTGCTACCAGCACAAAACGTTCTACAAGGAAACAGCTCCAGCACTTATTATTAATGCCCTCCCCCTCCAGGCATGTCTAAAGGTCAGTTCCCTGCACTTTCTCCTATTAACCTGGTGAACTTCGGGATCATAAGGCAATTTAGCAACTGCCTCATGTACACTGACAATCCTCTCCTCTTACCTCCCAACACACAGACTTGCGACAGATGAACTTATATATCCAAACTGGAAGCCACGCACTCTCCAGCCAAGACCTGAATACCTGGTCAACAAGAGAAGGTCAACACTTGCACCGCACCACATGGAACACATAGCCCTCCAGAACACACACCAGCACTGCCTTCACATAAAAACACAAACCACACACCCACCTTTGCAAAGGCTCTCAAGAAAAATCTACCCAAACAGCAGAGGCCTCCAAGGCAGAAACGCACTCAACCACCACAACACAACACTAATGACAAGACACATAACTCTCCTAAACAGTGTGCCACTCAACCAAATCCCCTAAGGCAAAACAGCATGCCCAGCACACTAGTCATAGGTGACTCAATAGTGAGGCACACTGATGTCCCACTCACTAGGTTGATAAGAAGAAAGTAACAGTCAGCTGCCTGTCAGGTGCCAGGATCCACCATATAACACATGCACTCAGGTCCCTCAACAGCAGGTACAAATATGACTCTGTCATTGCACATGTAGGTGTGAATGACCTGAGATGTTCCTCCCTGGACTACATGAAAAGAGACATGCAGGAGCTCTCGGATTATGTAGCCCATGCAGGTATGACCCTAGTCCTGAGAAGCATCCTACCATCACCCAGAATGATACCACAGTACAAGCAGAAAATGATTGATTTCAACAATTGGCTAAGTTTCTGGTGTCATTTCAAGGGCATCCAGTATCTGCCTGCTTGGGATGACATGATTGACAGACCTTGATGCTTTGCCAGAGATGGCCTGCATCTGTCATCCCTGGGCTTCCAGTTACTGGCCAAGGCTCTTGTTTCCCCAATAGTGCCTTTTCTAGGCTGTGTCCCAAAGACCAAATGACCACCATAACAGCTACAAACAAATGCAATCTGAGGGTCATGCTGCTCAATGCTAGAAGTCTAAATGCACTAACTCAAAGCACTCCTTAAAACGGAGAACATCGACATTTGCACTGTAACAGAGAGTTGGTTCAAAGCAACAGAAAGCACCCCTGCACTACCAGGCTATAACTTATTCCACCTTTCAGCCCCAGAACTTGGACCGAAGCTCCAAAAGTGGTGGTGTTTCCATATTCATAAAGGATGCACACACCTCCAGACTGGTAGCCCAACATAACGCATCAGAGATACTTCAGGTCCAGCTAACATTGGGTAAGACAGCGATTCAGGTCATAGCCTGCTATAGGTCCCCAACCATTTCCCAAGACTCACATTCCACGTTTCTAAGCACCCAGGAGAATATTAGGGTCCAATGTAACACTCTCATACTGGGTGACATCAACTACCCCTCCATTAACTGGGAAAACTACTCATGTACCAATACACTTGCCCAACATTTCCTGGAAGTCATTAATTCCAATGCCCTGGACCAGCTCATTCTTACCCCCACTAGAGATAGCAACATCCTTGACCTGGTCATTACTAACATTGGTTACCATTGCTCTACACCAACAGTCAACTCCTCCCTGGTTAGATCCGATCACAAACTAATCACCTTGGAAATCTACATCCCTCCCACCCCACCCCACCCTGCAAAGGTAACCACAATGAAAAACTTCTCCAAAGCTAACTTTGGGGTCCTAAAAACAGAGGTGGCTAACTTCACGACACCCATGCAAATGAGAATAGTTGCATGACTGCTGAGTCATACACCAATGCACTGTAAGAACATGTACAGAGATGCATGGATCTCACCATACCCAACAGAACTAAGACGCTCTCCTCCAAAAAAGGAAGTCAATTTGGTGGTCCCCTGCCATAAAGAAACTCGACAACAGAAGGAAGAAACTGATACAGAATAAGGTGAAGTCCCAAGTTGAGATCCCTCATCAAATCCTTTAAAGCTAGCTATGAAAACAGAATTGCAGCAGATAGTAAAGACAACCACAAGGCGTTCTATAGTCATGTAAAGAATCTCCAAATCAATACCCAGATTTTCTCTGAGCTACTGCACAATGGTACAACCTATACCAAGCCAACAGATATTGCCAACATACTGGCCGACAGATTCAGTACCAACTTTACCCCCCCCCCCCACAAATGACCAATCACAATACCAGTATATTGCCAGGCACCCAGTATTACTGCTGCACAGGTTAAAACAGCACTGTCCAAGGCCAAGAATGCAGCTTCTATGGGACAATATCTCTGGTTGTGTTCTACATGAACTACAGAGTGAACTGGCACCACACCTGTGTGCCCTGTTCAATCACAGCTTCACCTCAGACTTTGTCCCTACCAAATGGCGCACTGCTACAGTCATCCCTCTCCACAAAGGAGGAACGACTACAGACCCTGGGAACTATTGCCCCATTAGCCTGACGAGTCTGATATGCAAAGCTATGAAAACATCATCATCATCATGGACCTAATAAACAAGAATATATGGAATCTCCAAACTCTGGATCCCACACAGTTTGGTTTTGTGAAGGGTAGATGATGTCTGCTCAACCTGGTCAGTCACCAGAGCTGTGGATGAAGGCAAGGTGGTTCATACAGCCTACCTTGATCTGCCCAAGGCCTTTGATACCATTCCCCACTCAGGAATCATAGAAAAACTCACTAAGTTAGGCATCAGCCCCTATATCACTAGATGGGTTGCAAACTGGCTCACAGATGGAACCCACAGTGTGAAAGTAGCTGACCCCATATCAGACTGCCAACCAGTCATGAGTGGAGTCCCACAGGCTTCGGTCCTGGATCCTCTCCTGTTTGGTATCTACTTCTCCGAAGTACAGGCCAACACGAAGGGACTCTGGCTGACAAAGTTTGCAGATGATTGCAAGTTGGGAGCTATTATTAACTAAATCGACAACGAAGATGCAAACTATTTATTGGGCTAAAACCAAAACTCCAAAAGCAACAGCAAATCCAATACGCAGTGTAACACACTTCAAACGTTTCATCACTCCTTCATCAGACAATGCATAAAACACACATTTTTACCCATGAGTCTATTATATAAATACAATTACTATTTCAAATCTACCAATCATCAAGCTGAATTAATTAATCATATCTTGTATTAAACCACATAAAAAAAGTGCAAAACAGGTTATTCAAAGTGAAAATGATACATGTCATGTCCTAATAAAAGAAATATATATATATATAATACAATACTTTAATAAATATAATACAATACTTTAATAAATATAAATAAGATACCTAAAATCCATGTAAAATATATTTAAATATTTAAAAATATGTTTTAAAACAATACTACACTCTACTGTTACAAAATGGTATTGCACTAACATCATTGCATTATATATGATTTTTGAACAAATGTTGTACTATGTTATAATTTAGCTGCTCTAAGTTTTAATACTGGGGCCAGAGACACCATATATAATGCAATGATGTTAGTGCAATACCATTTTGTAACAGTAGAGTGTAGTATTGTTTTAAAACATATTTTTAAATATTTTTAAATATTTAAATATATTTTACATGGATTTTAGGTATCTTATTTATATTTATTAAAGTATTGTATTATATTTATTAAAGTATTGTATTATATATATATATATATTTCTTTTATTATGACATGACATGTATCATTTTCACTTTGAATAACCTGTTTTGCACTTTTTTTATGTGGTTTAATACAAGATATGATTAATTAATTCAGCTTGATGATTGGTAGATTTGAAATAGTAATTGTATTTAAATAATAGACTCATGGGTAAAAATGTGTGTTTTATGCATTGTCTGATGAAGGAGTGACGAAACGTTTGAAGTGTGTTACACTGCGTATTGGATTTGCTGTTGCTTTTGGAGTTTTGGTTTTAGCCCAATAAATAGTTTGCATCTTCGTTGTCGATTTGGTGCTTTGTTCCTGTTTATTAGTTCTGCCAGCACCTTCCTTTGAACTTGGTTTTTGTTTCTATTATGGAGGATTCAACGAGGAGTGCAAACGAGACTGAGGGCAGGAGAAATGAAATCGGTGAAATTCGTAAGCTTATCGGACAGCTTACACAGTTGGTTGGTCTGCTGACGCCTGTCAGCCAATCGGTGGCGACGCTCTTAAGCTCCATCACACTGCCAGGTAACCAGGAAGCATTTGCGCGTATAGCTTCGAATGAAGATACTCTTTTACAGAATGAGAACTGTACTAATGGGGCTAACAACGGAAACAAGCATGAGGAGTCCAATTTGGATTTATTGAATGATTTTCCAAGGTTTTCTTTCGATGAGACGCAGGACAGGCGTCCTAGGGAACAGTGACTTTGTAACAGTAGACCTGAACATTCGGCCCATGTTTCTGGGTCTAAACAAGGTACTGAAAAACTTTTCTCTGATGTGGTCAATGTCAAGTTTGACTTTGCAAATAACAGAAAAGTGCCGAATGCTACAGGCACTTATAATCAAAAGCTGAATGACTTACATTATTACTTGCATAAGCTTAAAATGTTGGAAATGGATAATGCTTACCTTAAACATTGTTTAAAACTTGAAATTGTGCCTAAAGGTTTAAGGGTAAGCAAATATCCAAATAATGTGTATGAGGGAACGGATTTTCATAAGAATTTGATTAAAGCTTTTGATAACTGTGGCTTTGCAATAATGCAGGCTATAATTTTAAATAATGAATGTGAAATGGGAAAGCTGTCTAATATTGTAGAAGACATTAATAGGGCTGTTATTAATGACCTTATGTTCACAGTTACTGAACAAAAAGATAGGTATAAGAGGTTATTAAAGGACATTGAATCACAGTGTATTGAAGTGCAACATAGAAAAGTTAATAAAATAGACAGGGATATACATGAGTACAAAACTATGATACAATACCCTAAACCAAAATTTTGGGGTAGAAAGGTGAATTTTAATTCATACAATGTCCCAAATGGTCCTGCTGGGCAAATCAATTCCTCACAAGTAGATGAAGTCATTGACCTGGATGAGTTTCCCCCTTTACGTAGATCAGAAAGGTTAATGCAAAAGGAGCCTGTGAATTACAACTCAAAAAACTACAAAGGGAAGGGGGGACACCCAGCCTGGAGGCAGGAACAGTGGAACCAATATTAGATATTACAAATAATGGAAAGAAATGGACTTGTAATGATTTTAATATATTTAATTATTCCAATACTACACTCACAAGGGCCCATTTTGACCTTTTTTCAAAAGGTTTTGGTTTTATACCACAACGAAGGACAAATATGTTTAAGCTTTTGGTTGATATTAAATTATTTATCCGAAAGAAAAATTTGGAATTATTCTTTAAGGACAAGGGTAACATGGAAACAGGGGATGTACTTAGACGTAAGAGTACTTTTAAGCCCCCACTACATCCTCAGTTAAAAAATTTTGAGTTGAATATTGAACAAGAACTAAGAAAATCCTTGAATAAACATTTTGTTTGTCCTAATCTCACACAAGGTGAAGAAGAAATTCTTAGGAATCTAGGGAAAGACAAGTATATTAGGGTTATGAAACCTGACAAAGGTGGGGGTGTTGTTTTCATGGACCGTATTGTATATGATGGGAAGATGTCTAGCATTCTCAATGACACGGACAAATATAGTAGGACTTCTTTAAATGAAATACATATAGCGTACCATAGAATAAGAGGCGTACTACAAGATTTACTACTAGAAGGATCTGTTGATTTAAATACTTTTAATTTTTTGAATGTCCCTAAACCAAAAATACCTTCAATTTTTGGGATTCCGAAAGTACATAAGGATATCAATGACCCACCATTAAGAGTTGTGGTTTCTTCAGAAGGTTCCATAACGGCACCCCTAGCAAAGTATATTGATGTCAAAATTAAACAGCTGATTAATGACAACCAAAATATTTTAAAAGATTCATGGGATTTTCTAAGAAAAATTAAGAATTTCCTACACAAAGAAACTTCTGGGTTTGGTACTCTTGACGTGATTGATTTATTCACAAGTATTCCCCATGAAGTGGGATTAACGTGGTTTGAGGAAATGTTGATACCTTTCAAGAATATTTCTCAAAATGATTTTAGAACTATTTTAGTCCTTATGGAAGTGGTTCTGAAAAATAATTTTTTGTTTTTTGAAGGTGAATACTACAGGCAAATCAGGGGAGTGGCCATGGGAGCTCATTGTGCACCCACTTATGCAAACATTATAATGGCATATTGGGAGAATAATTACATTCTTATCCCGCGGTTTAAAGACATGTGGACCCTGTACTGTAGATTTTTGGACGACTTGTGTTTTTTTTGGAGAGGTACTAAGGAGGACTTTGATTCTTTTGTAGAATACGTCAATGGGACAACTAATTTTCTTAAATTCACAAGGAATTTTGATACACGGCAAGTGGTTTACTTGGATGTTAATATTATTAAAACCGATGAGAAGTTTGTTTCTAAGGTATATAGAAAAGAGACGTTTTCAAATACATACCTGCATTTTTCTAGTTCTCACCCCTTTCATCAGAAAAAAAGTGTTTTGAAAGGGCAATTGGTAAGAATTTGCAGGATGACTTCTGATGATGGGATGTTCACTACAGAATGTGACATTTTAAGAAGTATGTTCATAAAAAGAGGTTACCCAAAGGAACTGTTTGACACTACATTGCATGATGTACTGGATGGGATAAAAAACAGATTTGAACCTATTTTGGGTAAAGATGAAACATTTGTGTCATCGGATAGTTCCCGGGAGAAAGGCTTTGTATCTGGCCTGATTACCACCTATGATGGTCAATCGAACATAGTAAAGAAAACTTTTGAAAAGGAATGGAAAAACTTTGCCAAAGTATCAGAACTTAGTCATATTTTTGAAAATGAGATCAAATTTATTTATAGGAAGGGCAATAATATTAAAGGTATTATTGAGAGTGGTACTAGTGGATTGACCAATAAAAGTAAGAAAAAAGTGGGGGTCTTCAAATGTGGTGCCTGCAAGTATTGTGCACACTTAAAAATTGGAAATAGCTGTTTCTTAGAAGCCAGAAAGAAAACACTTACATTAAATGCCTTTGTAAATTGCAACACAAAAGGGATTGTTTATGTTGCTTTATGTAAAAAGTGCGAGGCATTTTATGTTGGAAAAAGTGAAAGGATGATAAAATAAAGGATTTATGAACATTTATATGATATTAGAACATCTTGTACCAACAATTCTCTGTATAAACATACATTAGTTTGTAAAGAATCAAGTTTTGAGTTTTTTGTAGTAGAGGTTGTGCCTATTGGCCCTAGAGGGGGCATGTGGGAAACACTACTAGAATACAGAGAATTGTATTGGCAAATAACTTTGGAATCAAATAAACATCCGGGCATCAATGATATGGTGTCTCTGGCCCCAGTATTAAAACTTAGAGCAGCTAAATTATAACATAGTACAACATTTGTTCAAAAATCATATAGAATGCAATGTTGTTAGTGCAATACCATTTTGTAACAGTAGAGTGTAGTATTGTTTTAAAACATATTTTTAAATATTTAAATATATTTTACATGGATTTTAGGTATCTTATTTATATTTATTAAAGTATTGTATTATATTTATTAAAGTATTGTATTATATATATATATTTCTTTTATTAGGACATGATATGTATCATCTTCACTTTGAATAACCTGTTTTGCACTTTTTTATGTGGTTTAATACAAAGATATGATTAATTAATTCAGCTTGATGATTGGTAGATTTGAAATAGTAAGTGTATTTAAATAATAGACTCATGGGTAAATGTGTGTTTTATGTATTGTCTGATGAAGGAGTGACGAAACGTTTGAAGTGTGTTACACTGCGTAACACTGCGTATTGGATTTGCTGTTGCTTTTGCAGTTTTGGTTTAGCCCAATAAATAGTTTGCATCTTCGTTGTCGATTTGGTGCTTTGTTCCTGTTTATTAGTTCTGCCAGCACCTTCCTTTGAACTTGGTTTTTGTTTCTATTATGGAGGATTCAACGAGGAGTGCAAACGAGACTGAGGGCAGGAGAAATGAAATTGGTGAAATTCGTAAGCTTATCGGACAGCTTACACAGTTGGTTGGTCTGCTGACGCCTGTCAGCCAATCGGTGGCGACGCTCTTAAGCTCCATCACACTGCCAGGTAACCAGGAAGCATTTGCGCGTATAGCTTCGAATGAAGATACGCTTTTACAGAATGAGAACTGTACTAATGGGGCTAACAACGGAAACGAGCACGAGGAGTCCAATTTGGATTTATTGAATGATTTTCCAAGGTTTTCTTTCGATGAGACGCAGGACAGGCGTCCTAGGGAACAGTGACTTTGTAACAGTAGACCTGAACATTCGGCCCATGTTTCTGGGTCTAAACAAGGTACTGAAAAACTTTTCTCTGATGTGGTCAATGTCAAGTTTGACTTTGCAAATAACAGAAAAGTGCCGAATGCTACAGGCACTTATAATCAAAAGCTGAATGACTTACATTATTACTTGCATAAGCTTAAAATGTTGGAAATGGATAATGCTTACCTTAAACATTGTTTAAAACTTGAAATTGTGCCTAAAGGTTTAAGGGTAAGCAAATATCCAAATAATGTGTATGAGGGAACGGATTTTCATAAGAATTTGATTAAAGCTTTTGATAACTGTGGCTTTGCAATAATGCAGGCTATAATTTTAAATAATGAATGTGAAATGGGAAAGCTGTCTAATATTGTAGAAGACATTAATAGGGCTGTTATTAATGACCTTATGTTCACAGTTACTGAACAAAAAGATAGGTATAAGAGGTTATTAAAGGACATTGAATCACAGTGTATTGAAGTGCAACATAGAAAAGTTAATAAAATAGACAGGGATATACATGAGTACAAAACTATGATACAATACCCTAAACCAAAATTTTGGGGTAGAAAGGTGAATTTTAATTCATACAATGTCCCAAATGGTCCTGCTGGGCAAATCAATTCCTCACAAGTAGATGAAGTCATTGACCTGGATGAGTTTCCCCCTTTACGTAGATCAGAAAGGTTAATGCAAAAGGAGCCTGTGAATTACAACTCAAAAAACTACAAAGGGAAGGGGGGACACCCAGCCTGGAGGCAGGAACAGTGGAACCAATATTAGATATTACAAATAATGGAAAGAAATGGACTTGTAATGATTTTAATATATTTAATTATTCCAATACTACACTCACAAGGGCCCATTTTGACCTTTTTTCAAAAGGTTTTGGTTTTATACCACAACGAAGGACAAATATGTTTAAGCTTTTGGTTGATATTAAATTATTTATCCGAAAGAAAAATTTGGAATTATTCTTTAAGGACAAGGGTAACATGGAAACAGGGGATGTACTTAGACGTAAGAGTACTTTTAAGCCCCCACTACATCCTCAGTTAAAAAATTTTGAGTTGAATATTGAACAAGAACTAAGAAAATCCTTGAATAAACATTTTGTTTGTCCTAATCTCACACAAGGTGAAGAAGAAATTCTTAGGAATCTAGGGAAAGACAAGTATATTAGGGTTATGAAACCTGACAAAGGTGGGGGTGTTGTTTTCATGGACCGTATTGTATATGATGGGAAGATGTCTAGCATTCTCAATGACACGGACAAATATAGTAGGACTTCTTTAAATGAAATACATATAGCGTACCATAGAATAAGAGGCGTACTACAAGATTTACTACTAGAAGGATCTGTTGATTTAAATACTTTTAATTTTTTGAATGTCCCTAAACCAAAAATACCTTCAATTTTTGGGATTCGAAAGTACATAAGGATATCAATGACCCACCATTAAGAGTTGTGGTTTCTTCAGAAGGTTCCATAACGGCACCCCTAGCAAAGTATATTGATGTCAAAATTAAACAGCTGATTAATGACAACCAAAATATTTTAAAAGATTCATGGGATTTTCTAAGAAAAATTAAGAATTTCCTACACAAAGAAACTTCTGGGTTTGGTACTCTTGACGTGATTGATTTATTCACAAGTATTCCCCATGAAGTGGGATTAACGTGGTTTGAGGAAATGTTGATACCTTTCAAGAATATTTCTCAAAATGATTTTAGAACTATTTTAGTCCTTATGGAAGTGGTTCTGAAAAATAATTTTTTGTTTTTTGAAGGTGAATACTACAGGCAAATCAGGGGAGTGGCCATGGGAGCTCATTGTGCACCCACTTATGCAAACATTATAATGGCATATTGGGAGAATAATTACATTCTTATCCCGCGGTTTAAAGACATGTGGACCCTGTACTGTAGATTTTTGGACGACTTGTGTTTTTTTTGGAGAGGTACTAAGGAGGACTTTGATTCTTTTGTAGAATACGTCAATGGGACAACTAATTTTCTTAAATTCACAAGGAATTTTGATACACGGCAAGTGGTTTACTTGGATGTTAATATTATTAAAACCGATGAGAAGTTTGTTTCTAAGGTATATAGAAAAGAGACGTTTTCAAATACATACCTGCATTTTTCTAGTTCTCACCCCTTTCATCAGAAAAAAAGTGTTTTGAAAGGGCAATTGGTAAGAATTTGCAGGATGACTTCTGATGATGGGATGTTCACTACAGAATGTGACATTTTAAGAAGTATGTTCATAAAAAGAGGTTACCCAAAGGAACTGTTTGACACTACATTGCATGATGTACTGGATGGGATAAAAAACAGATTTGAACCTATTTTGGGTAAAGATGAAACATTTGTGTCATCGGATAGTTCCCGGGAGAAAGGCTTTGTATCTGGCCTGATTACCACCTATGATGGTCAATCGAACATAGTAAAGAAAACTTTTGAAAAGGAATGGAAAAACTTTGCCAAAGTATCAGAACTTAGTCATATTTTTGAAAATGAGATCAAATTTATTTATAGGAAGGGCAATAATATTAAAGGTATTATTGAGAGTGGTACTAGTGGATTGACCAATAAAAGTAAGAAAAAAGTGGGGTCTTCAAATGTGGTGCCTGCAAGTATTGTGCACACTTAAAAATTGGAAATAGCTGTTTCTTAGAAGCCAGAAAGAAAACACTTACATTAAATGCCTTTGTAAATTGCAACACAAAAGGGATTGTTTATGTTGCTTTATGTAAAAGTGCGAGGCATTTTATGTTGGAAAAAGTGAAAGGATGATAAAATAAAGGATTTATGAACATTTATATGATATTAGAACATCTTGTACCAACAATTCTCTGTATAAACATACATTAGTTTGTAAAGAATCAAGTTTTGAGTTTTTTGTAGTAGAGGTTGTGCCTATTGGCCCTAGAGGGGGCATGTGGGAAACACTACTAGAATACAGAGAATTGTATTGGCAAATAACTTTGGAATCAAATAAACATCCGGGCATCAATGATATGGTGTCTCTGGCCCCAGTATTAAAACTTAGAGCAGCTAAATTATAACATAGTACAACATTTGTTCAAAAATCATATATAATGCAATGATGTTAGTGCAATACCATTTTGTAACAGTAGAGTGTAGTATTGTTTTAAAACATATTTTTAAATATTTAAATATATTTTACATGGATTTTAGGTATCTTATTTATATTTATTAAAGTATTGTATTATATTTATTAAAGTATTGTATTATATATATATATATTTCTTTTATTAGGACATGACATGTATCATTTT
>NC_056737.1:1245955523-1245990523 GCF_019279795.1 Protopterus annectens
TAAGGGCTTTTCATCCAGAAAAAAGGAGGTCATTGTCCCACTGTACGCATCCCTCATTAGACCCATTATAGAGTATAATGCCCCGTTTGGTATGTACCTCACAAAACATCTGCAACATTGCACTACAGTGGGGGAAAAGGGCATAGACACTGTCTGTACTATTTTCGGCGATTTGGACCCTATGTCAGGAATTTTCGGTGAAATAGATTTTCGGCGAAATGACATAGACCCATATATATATATATATATATATATATATATATATATATATATATAGATATATATATATATATATATATATATAGATATATATAAATCTTTTATATATATATATATATATATATATATATATATATATATATATATATATACATATATATAAATAGATTTATATAACGTGGAGTTTTCAGAAACTTGAAATTAATATGGTCATGACCATGTGACTGAGTTTCTGAAAACTCAGAATAAAAAAAGAACAAGTCTATGTTTTTGTAGGGTGCAAGCCCCTCTGCACCACTGCAAATTATATGTGCCTACTCCAAGATTTCACTACTGTGGGGAAAAGGTTAAACTCTCCATTGAATCACTTCTATGTAGATTACAGCATAGTGGCGATCATAGAATTTACCCTTTTCCCAGTGTAGTGTGATCTTGGAGTTGGTATAAATAATTTTCAGGGGGGTGTGGGGGTTGCAGGGGGTCTTGCACCTCCCCTGCAAAAACATACCCCGGGATTCATGAAGCTCGGCGCAAGGCCGGCGTAAGGTCTGCGCCGGTGGTGCAGTGAATAGCCGGTGCAGTAGCGCCATATGCATATTAATGAGAGTGCACCGCAACCACAGACACGTGCGTAGTGTACGTGAGCGAGCCCAGGTAGGATGCGTCTGGAGGCGTGTCTAAGCCGGCATGAGGTGAGCAACCTAATGTGCTGACAGCCACGGTCCGCCCATAATAGTAATGGCAGCAGCCAGGTCCCGTGCAGAATGAAACGCACGTAGAGTATGCAACATAGTACCCATCCCAAATAAACGGAGAAGCAAATACAAGCCACGAAGGCTTAAGTGTACCCATCCAAGGAGCAAAGGATACGCATAAGACCGCGTTTGTCCCGCAATGCGCCGTCAGTGGTTACACTCAGAGAAGGTGTACAGCAGCATGTCAGCCGCACCGACATAGGAGCAGCGACTAAGGTCACCACCTATTCCACTCTGGGTGGGGCAGTCTCTATGGGCAGTTGTGTCCTGAAAAACGTATTAAAATGGCAAATGTGCTAAGATTGTAGGACATAATGATATCCCGTATGTAATGTAATGGTAGCATGAATTGGTTATTTCTGTAACTGAAATACCTAAATGTCACAAGAAACAGAATAAGCAAGCAAACTGCCACAACAATAAGCTTTTATTTAGGCAAACAAGTGAAGTCCTATGCTATATAGTGACCGTGTGTATGTGTCGGCCTGTAAAGTCAGATGTGAGTCCCGAAATATCCCAGCTTGGAAACTGGAAAAGGTGGCAACCCCAGTAGCGACATGGGCATGGTCACCAGGGTTACCAGCTGTCCCAATGTGCCATGGACAGTCCCTGATTGGACAGTTGTGTCCCTGCAACAATCGGAAAAATAGAAAATGACCTCAGATCCTGCCAAAAATATTCCCGCAATATACATGTAATAGTAGTATAAAACATAATACATTTGTATATGAAACACATACATGGCAGAAGAAAATGAATAAGGAACCTAAATGTTTACAGAATAAGCTTATAGTATGGCAAACAAGTGAAGTTCTGTCAACTGCACTTGCCGTGGGTATGTGTAGTCCTGCAAATTCGAAGCTTCCACATAACATGCCCCACTATGGGCATTGGAAAAGGTGCCAACCATAATGGTCACAAGCAGTAGTGAGAGTACATAGCCGGGTAGCTGTGTTGACATAACAACAGTAAGGAATCAAGATACCTTAAACACAGGCAAACATGTGCATAGCAACATATCCCACACCCAGCAACGTCTCTGTCGCATACACTGGATGGCGATGTTGAAGTGTAATATCCAGAAGCAGAACCCATGCATTCAGATGTAATACACAATAGCCTCATTGTACATGTCAGTCCCACCCATGTACACCTGTGCACCCTAACCCGCTAGCATCCATGTGCAGCTATACACCCACACACAATGTGCATACCTGAAATGTGGTAAGATGTTTGTGTTAGGCAATGCCACGCTGGCAAATACGCACCGCACATGTCACCAACCCACCTCAGGTACAGATATGTAAATGGCTGCATGTGAATGTGTCTGCAGAATGTGTACATCCTGCATGTGGTATGTACCCGTCGAAACCATATAGGTTTGCATACGACACGGTGCACATAACTGTACACATGTGGACAAGTCGGGTTGTTGAACCACCGCATCGATGATTAGCTATGCAGTGAAGTCGATCACATATAGCGGAACACGTGCCCACCAAACAGGACTTCCTAACAGGGTGCTACAGGCAAAGAAGGGGAAGGTGGGACATCACATGTGGAGAGTAGCGTTGCCGGACGGACGGAACAACATGCATATGGCCGGATGGATGTTGTTCGAAAAATATATATAGAAACACATATGAAGTGCCAGTTTAGACTCGAAATACTAGATAATGCATTGAATTGTACCGTACAATATGGCAGTAGAACTAAGCCTGCATGTAATTGGTGAAGCTAAGCTGTAGTGTGATGGAATTCTGATCCTGGCAGTAACCAGTACAGCAGGCTTATGTCTGTCAGCATTAATTATCTGCTGGGTTACAGAACAATATGTACATGCATAACATCACCCCTTCCTCTGAGGAGGATGGCCTTGTGAGCTCTATCGAAGATAACAGTACAACTCCTTACCAGAGAGACAAAGCAACGTATTAAGAAATTAACCGACTACAGTATCGGAACAGTCTAGGGTCCTTGAAACAGCTACAATCACAGAAGGACACTGTAATTGACAAGGTGCCTTGCAAGGCTGTGTTATTCTCATGGGAAAACATTTAATAAGCATTACCTGAGCACTGTTGTAGGAATACAACGTTGTGGACTCTAGCAATGTAAATGCCTTGTGACTGACCACATCATTAATGTGTGCAAAAGATGATAGTATTCCCAATGCTCATACAGCTGTAACATGTATAGAGTAAAACAAATGTCTAAACATTTACTGCATAGTTCTTTGCCTCCTGCTGCACAGTAGTAAAACGTTATTAATCTCAGCTTCCTGTGTTATTGACTGTCAGTTTGAAAATACGAATGAGTGTTACAGTTTGATTTAAACAACTTAATTGACAGATGTGTACGGTCTAGCATGGGAATAGGTCAAGCCAACCATCACAATGTCCATGTGTACCACATACAAACAGCCAGTAACACGCAGTAGTAGTGCATGAAGGCATACACGACTGTGGGAATAGTACAGGACATATGGCACGTGCCAAGTGCAGATGCATGACACAAACCCCAGGATGGGTGTCCCTGCAAAGAGGAACATGTGCCAACCACACCTCCCACAGATGTACCGGCAATAAAACACATGGCAAACACACAGAAACACTACTGTCCAACACACGACTGCAACGGAGCCTGGTCAAACACCAACATGAAGCATGCACAAACAGGGACTTGTGTAATGTTTGCCTTAACACCCCATAGGCCAAAGAAGAATAGAATGGACATATGCATGTAATGTTGTGAAGGATGTGTGGTAGTCCTCGGTATCACAGTGTTAGGGACACAGATACACTGTCATCAACTGTGACGTATGTGCACTGTACACAGCATACCTGCATGTAATACAGAGGACAATCATGTGCCACAGAAATATACACTGGAGAAAGAGTATAGGGGATAGACAATTGTAAATGTGACAAACTATGAATATAGGTTCATACGTCCATAGGTACAGGGTAGGCCATCGTCCCAGGTTCAGCCATAACACTACACCATAGTTAGGATGACTTTGCCAACCTTCTGTGCTTCAGATAAAATACCCATGATAGTGCTGTACCTCCGTCAAGCAGGGATAATGATGTAATCCCTGGCCTATACCTGCAATTCTCCATCCAATGGACAACACACCCGCGAACAAGGCTAGGAAGGATCTCTGTCTCACATGTACTGTGATGTAGATCCACAGCATTATGAGTGTCTGGGTGATATATGTGTCACTCCAACACATCCCATTAATGACCGTGACAAGGTAAATGTCACCTGCCCTAGTGGTTCTGAGGGATGCAGATACAGTAGGTGAAGCATACACATGACATATGGGTTGACATGGCCTTGTATGTCAGGCACAGGTCAACACTAAACAGCAGGTATGTGACGTAATGTGGCAGGGGTCCTACACATCTATCCTTACACAAAATGATGTCATCCTGCATCTGTACAACAATTAACCTATGAGGGCTTCCCAGCTGCTGTAGGTGTATGGTCAGATACAGTCTGAATGGGGCAATGTAGTAAATCATAGGTGTAACACGTAATGGGTACAAGGAGACAATGACCTAGCCTGATGTAGATGTGAATCCCTGCACAAACAGGTTGGCAATGTAGAAGTCCCACACAACCACGATAGCAACGTGTGTGTTGAATGAATGGTGACTGGCAAACTCTGTCCCCTGATCCCTGGTAATCACCCCTGTGCTGAGTGGACAGCCACCTATATGCTGGACAGGGGTGACCTAGTAGTTCTCCACAGGTATGATATTGCATTACTTAGCATTTAGCTGTGGGACATGTCCCTGACAGCAGATATGCATATCTGGGAGGCCCCTTCGAAGGATATCTGTGTCAGATGTCCGTCCCACTATGGCACCTGTTTTGCAGTCATCTACAAACAATGTTGCCCACAAAACCCCTGTGTGTGCCTGTACCGTGGAAATGTAGATGTATGACAGGAGTGGACCCACGGAAGGGCCCCATGGGACACCACTTGTGACAGGCAGTAGGTCTGACACGCTGCCAGCAACTATGACCGTGTGGGTTGTGTCACATAGACAGTTTCCAACACATTCTGTGATGTACGTGTTCACATCCCAGCCAATGGGTTTATCAACGATACCTGAGGGGGGTAATGTAATGAAGGCCTTTGCCAGGTCAAGGTAGGCTGTATGGACTGCAACACCCCCATCAATGGCCTCGGTGACTGTCCCGAAAATGTCACCCATGCTTTAAAGGCATGAACCGCCCCTGAACAAGACAAACCGTGTTGGATGCAAAGTATGTATGTCCCCTATGCAGTCATATATGTGCCGCAGTATGATCCCTCCCCATGTCTTTGCAGATAGGTCTCCTCATGGTAATGGGACAGTAATAACCAGGCTCAGTGGAGGCATTGGCCCTGTGACGTGGGACTACAGTTGCCATGCGACACAGCCTGGGTACCTTACCTGAGGTGAGGCTACAAAGAAATAGCTGTCCTAACTGTGGGTCTAATACCTCAATGAGATAGTGGAGTACACAGTGGGGTCACCAGCTGGTCTCATGGATGCTATGTCCACTACCCTGGAGAGAGCATGTCCCACCTGTGTGTCACAGAACATTTGGTGACCACAAACCGCTGGTACAGACATCTCCTCATGTGTGGGGGAGGGTGTGGAGATGTCCTTACTGGACTTGTCAGCCTGTTTGTTGGCAATGTGTGTATGTTGAGTAAACTCCACCTCTTTGTGAACCCAGTCAGAGCATATGTGGGAGTGACCTCCCAGGTGTTGAGCATAGCAACTGAAGGTGGTATGATTGTCAGCCAGGTCCATGTAGGTATATCTGTGGAATGTGCCCTGGACCATGGCACGACAGTGTGTAACTCTACACATATGATGACCAAGGGTGTCATACCTCACAAGGTGTCTGCTCCACCTTGTAGTAGCCACCTCCTCGTGTTGTACATCCTGTGTATGGCTGGGGTACACCACACTGGATGCTTGGCATTGGTACAATGAACCACAGTTGGGTAAGTGAATGCCTGGTTCATGCAGTCCTGTAGGTACTGGTAGATGGCAAATGTGATTGATGCAGTGGCTGCAGTACTGTCGACCACTGGCTCAGGGTCCTTAAAGGAGACCACAGTAGTGTGCAGAATTGTGTAGTCTGCCTCTGAGCAAGCAATGTGTATGGTAACTGGCAACACTCACAGCAACGGATGCCAATAGCAGAAGCCAATGTCCAAATAACATAGATTAACTTCTGCATGATAATATGTCTTATCATACATGTATTGACACGTGTGTGCTAATTATAATTGCAAATGGCCGGTAAGACTGGCCTAAAGTTCCCGTGATGTACACAGTCTGGAGGCGTTGTTCCGATAATAAAGTGGCAATACCTCCCAATCGTGACCCCTTGGTATGAAAGTGGTTGTTAACCGGCAACATTGGATGTACACCATTGGGTTCTGGTGTCGGAAGACATGGTTCCTGTAGCACTACACAGTATGGGTAGTCAAGCAGACATCCGCGATTGCTGAACACACAGCATCAGTGAAACCCACTGCTCACAAGGACACAGTCCGACAAGCTCTACACTTTACATATGCACAGTGGTGTCCATTGTAGGACCCAAAAAGTGTGGAAAGAACAGAATGATGTCTTATTTCAATGCATACCTGAACACATTGTCGTCACAGGTACACATATGCACCGCAAGCGTGTTTAATGTTGCTGATAGCTGTCCATGTAATGCAGCACAGATGCACAGAAATACCCAGGGTACCGGGTCCATAGAACTGCGTCCACATCACAGTCCCGCACACATGAAGGATGTGTAATGGGTACTGTCGATTGTTGCAGTCAAGGGATTCTGGGTATGTAGACTCTGGGCTCGGTGTTGTTTCGCAGGCAATCCTTTGTCCGCCCGTGGGAGGGATGTGCGTAGCACCTGCCTTACTCTCCGCTAATAATGCAAACCATCCACCAGAGAATGCTAAATGCAGGTGTGAAATGTGTACAGCCCTATACTAGTGTCCAGTAGGCAATTGTCATGGATGGACAACCGTATGGCCAAGATGGCACCCACAACTGCAAACCTGGTAAATTACACAGCCGCGGTAAGGCATAACACAGGAAATACACATAGGGACTACAGTTGACATTCCACATACAAAGCCGGACCGTCGTGCCAACACCGGCGTACACAGCACTCAATCTGCCAGCAACAGAATGAGGAGCACCCGCTACCATACAGCGGAACAGATGTGCGACCTGTGGAACACATACTAATGGCACACACACAACGTCAAGTAGGATATGTAAACTATGGCATTCCCACCTATGAAGACAACATGGTTAAATGAAAGCATAGGTAATCAACATGTTCCGGTGGTGTTATATTGGAAATACGGTGACGGATATGTCCCATTGGGATGTCTGAGGTTTATATGAAGCAGTTGCTAACCAGCATCTTTGGATGTATGTCATTTGTTCACAGTACTAAATCACCTGGTTATGTAGCACCATGTAGACTGGGTAGTGAAACAGACATCCGCGATTGGGGAACATACACCAGCAGTGAAAAGCACTGGGCAGGTGGACACAGTCCAGCAACATCTAACTTGACATATGCACATCGGTGTCCATTGTAGGACCCAAAATTCCATTCATGGAATGCCTGCTAGCTTCCTGCATTACTCACGTGATCTCATTGTCGTCACCACGTCACAGGTACACATATGCACCGCAAGCGTGTTCAATGTTGATGATAGCTGTCCATGAAATGCAGCACACATGCACAGAAATACCCAGGGTGCCGGGTCCATAGAACTGCATCCACATCACAGTCCTGCACACATGAAGGATGTGTAATGGGTACTGTCGACTGTTGCAGTCAAGGGAGTCTGGGTATGCAGAATCTGGCCTCGGTGTTGTTTCGCAGGCAATCCTTTGTCCCGCCCCGTGGGAGGGATGTGTGCGTAGCACCTGCCTTACTCTCCGCTAATAATGCAAACCATCTACCGGAGACTGCAAAATGCAGGTGTGAAATGTGTACAGCCGTATACCAGTGTCCAGTAGGCAATTCACATGGATGGACAAGCGTATGACTAAGATGGCACCCATAACTGCAAACCCGGTGGAATTACACTGCCGTAGTAAGGCATTACACAAGTAATACACATAGGGACTACACTTGACATTCCCCATACAACAAACACAGACAACCAGCCGATGAAGTCCAAAGCAAAGACGAGGTACTGTAGACACCGTCAGTGACCACTCAGAGCACACCAGGAATTAAATGCAGTCACCATAGTTTATTGAAGCTCTTTTCGTCTGCTTCATAAGCAGACTTATTCAGAATACATACAATGCAGTCCAACCTACTACATGTAAAACCCTTAATTGGTCAGTAAATTAGATGTGCTAGGTATTAATTACATGCCTTAAAGGCAAACAAGCAAACAAACTTTACTTGGGTTACAGATTCCACACAGTGAGGACATCAGACATTGCTTCGAAGGTACATTCTTCATAGAGAAATAGAAATATATGTATATATATGAAAGATGAACCAACATAATGTTTTCCAAATGTCTGACTGTGTAAGCTACATATATATGTTCTACGGACTGTGCCAATATATTAAAAGAACTGCAGACACCTAGTAATATAAATGAACCATAATATACACAGATAAACCGTATGATTATGACTAATGTAAAATAGACCAACGAAATGTAAAGATTCACAATGTGGTAATGTAAATATTCATTTAGAAGGTTACTTAAATAAATCAATTCAGACATCCATGTCAAAATACTAACACAAGGCCAGCGAGGTGCCTGCCCTCACATGTACTGGGATGTTGTTCCACAGCATAGTGAGTGTCTGGGTGATGAATCTGTCCCACCAACACGTTCTATTAATGACAGTGTCAAGGTGTACGTCACCTGCCCTTGTGGTTCTGAGGGATCTAACTTCTTTAGGTGAAGCATACTCATCAGATCTGGGTTCGACATGGCCTTGTATGCCAGGCACAGGTCACCTCTGGGCAAGTGGTATGCAACTGTATACATCTGGAATTCTTTCAGTTGGTCAGTATAACACATATTCCTGAGACCCTGCATCTGTTTGTCGATGAACTGTTGGTGCCTTTCCAGCTGCTGCAGGTGTCGGGTCAGATACATTCTGAACGGGCATTGTACCCAATCATAGGTCTAATGAGTGATGAGTACAAGGGGACAATGACCTCCCCTGATCTAGATGTGAATCCCTTCATGATGATGTGGGCAATGTGGAAGGCCTACCTAACTACGTTAGCAACGTGTGTGTCTAACGAACGGTTAACAACAACCCGGGTCCCCAGATCCCTGGTAACTCCCTCTGTGCTCAGTGGATTGCCACCTATATGGTAGCTAGGGGTAACCTTGTTCTTCCCAAAGGGTATGACTATGCATTTCCTGGCATTTAGCTGTAGGCCATGTCTCTGGCACCACTTATCCACATCTGTGAGGCACTCCTGAAGGATATCTGTGTCAGATGTGTGTCTGACTATGGCACCCAGTTTGCAGTCATCTGCAAACATTGTCACCCATAACCCCCCTGTGTTTGCTTGTACTTTGGAAACGTAGATGCTGAAAAATAGTGGACCCAGGACTGAGCCCCATGGGACACCGCTTGTGACTGGCTGTGAGTATGACATGGCGCCAGCAACTATGACCATGTGTGTTCTGTGACTTAGCCAGTTTGCAACCCATATGGCGATGTATGGATATACGTTCAAGATGACGGGTTTATCACTGATACCCGAGGGGGTATTGTGTCGAAGGCCTTTGCCAGGTTGAGGTAGGCTGTATGGACTGCTTTACCCTCATCAATGGCCTTGGTGACTGATCCTACAAAGTCAAACACGTGTAAAAGGCATGATCTGACTTTGACCAAGCTAAACTGGGTTGTATCCAAAGTATGCGAGTCCCCTATGTCTTTATCTATGAGTTCCATTATGATCCCTCTCCATGGCTTTGCAGATAAGGCTTGTCAAGCTAATGGGATGGTAATAACCAGGGTCAGTGGAGGCACCATCTATGTGAAGTGTGACTACAGTCGCCTTGTGCTACTACTCGGGTACGTATCCTGTGGTGAGGCTAAGATTAAACAGCTGTCCTAAGTGTGGGTTTAATTCCCCATAGAGTTCATGGAGTACACAGCTGGGACACCATCTGGTCCCATGGATGCTGTGTTGACTGCCTTGGAGACAGCATTTCCCACCTGTGCGTTACAGATGTTCCAGGATCTACAAGTCTCAGGTATAGATAACTCTCCATGTGGGGGAGGGAAATGTTAGCAGTGAACATGTCAGCCAGTATGCTGGCAATGTGTGTAGGTTCAGTCATCTTCACATCATTGTGAACCCGGTTTGAGCATATCTGGGAGTGTCCTCCCAGGTGTCCAACATAGCTAAAGAAGGACTTATGAATGTCTGTTGAGTCCTTGTTAATTTCTCTGTTGAATTTCCCTGGATGATTTCATGACAGCTTGTAGTTCTTCACATATAATGAGCAAGGGTGTGTTACCTTACAAGTATTCCGCTTTAACTTGTAGTATCTACCTCCTGTCATTGTAGAGCTTGTTCATGGCTGGGGTCCACCAGACTGCATGCTTGTCTGTGGTACAAAGAGTCTCAGTTTTGTATGGGATTGCCTGATCCATGCAGTCCTGTAGGTGCTGGTGGAAGGCATATGCGTGATTCAGTGGTTTGAGTGATGTTCACCACTGTCTCAGGGCCTTAAAGGAGACCACAGTAGTGTTCAGAAGTGTGAAATCGGCTTTTGAGAAAGGCATATGTATGGTAACCGCACCACTGTACACATGGAACATCATGGCAATACACCACGGCTGGATGTGGGTAATGCAGGACATACCCACGGCAGGCGTGGCGTCCTCCAGTCCGATGCCGAGGGACCACACACATAGCCGGCCTTAGGCATAGGCCAAGTAGGCAGCCGTCTAGGCGTTGCTCTACTCGGGCACCTTTCCAGACTTTGTTTGGTGTAGGTAGACCAGGAGGGTAGCGGGTGATGTTGCGGTGGCAACTTCTGCCTAGGGCACCACTTAACCTAAGGCCACTCTTCCCGTGGGTAATACAGCAGTACCCACACCCAGACGCTGGTCATTGCTAGTATGGCATATCATCTATGGCAAGAAACCATATATTCCCAGACATAATGGCACAGCATAATGCCTGTCCGCTGGCCAAACGCAGACATATGTCACCCGCGGCGGTGCGGACGTACTGCGCGAGATGTCCGTTACCAATGTCGATATTGTCTCGCTTTGTGAAACAAACTCCACATAGCGATTCAATACTAAACAGCGACGGAGAACCCGATGTCCCCGTGGCTGAGCTGTTCAACCTGTTCCGCCATGTTAAATGTGTGTAGCACAGCGGAACCGGCCCAAACCAAGCAACGGACATGTCTGTGGCTCAGTGAAAGCCGTCACGCAATGGTAAACCCATGTAATATTGCGACACAGGTCATACATACCAAGGGTTAGTAATGGAAATAGGTCCGTTCAACCAGACCGTGTGCAATTAGTATAACAAGATCTACAACGGGTACACCGGACAATCGGCGCACACGGTTATGAATAATTGGGGGGGGTGACATGGTACCATAGACACGGACAAAACGTGCCCATGTGACTCATCTAACATTCGTACACGGTCAGGGCAGTTCCGTACACTGGGCGGACAAGACCAAACCCAAAGCACCACAGCAACACCCTGACAATCGAAGGCCTGTATGTGGGGATATAAGCACCTGTCATCTGAACATCCCTGCGGTCACGACATATGCATCCTGGGCCATGAGCGAGGGGGAATAAGGAATGTTTAACATGCAGTACCGCACCTTTCCCAGCAGGAGAATGGATGCCTGTGACGTCCGTGAGTGCGGGGGGGGGGATATGTAAATGTACTTAAGTACCATGGGTATGCATATTAATGACACCGAACAGCTAACGTGTAGTGGTCACAGTAACTGGCAAACATGAATGCAGTCACGTTTGAATTACGACTATGGAACATATAGATGTGAACGTGTACGTAATGCGTCCATGCTGCAAAGACTGTTACATGTATAAAGTTGTAAGTGCGTTCTGCACACGTCCGTCAACCGGATCAGACATATGTTACTGGAATAGTCACAACTAACACAAAACACGTAACCACACAGACCCAGTAAACATATATAAACAGAATACGGATATGCATGTGCGCCTGCGTAACCCACAATTAGGAAATGCGAGTGTGCGTGTGCGTGTGTGATCCACTGGAAGCAGGGAAGGTTAAGGATGTGTCCTCCACTCATTTACATTCATAATTGTAAAATGTATGCTTAAATAGTACTTACTGATTCCATGCTTTGGAATCGTAATGCTACAATTATACACATTGATATAAAATATCCTGATCAACACACTACATTCTAAGGTTTACTCGCAACAATTATCAACTATGTTTCAAGATACTGATTGTATTGACCAATATTGTATTTATATTAACACATTGTTGTCGTATTATTGTTTCCATGAAGTAATGTATGCAACACTGATTTGTATATGTCACGTTATAATCAAGACTTGTAGCACTGTCCACTTAACTATGAGCAGGTTTATTGATTATTTGACTTTAAACTGACTCTGAAGGAAGTGTATAAGGGACAACTATGTAATGCATTTCGTGCTCCGACGATGCCCCATGTTAGTAGGTGAAAGAGCTCAGTATTGTTTGACTGTGGAGTCTATCGTTTTTGTCATTGTCTGTTTTGGCCGATATATGTTCAATAATGTCGTTTATGAAGATGGGCAGGACGCAAGGTTTGCTGTATTTCCGCTTACTGGCACGTGGATATAGATAGGCCAAGTAATACATAATATGGGTAGTCAAGCAGACATCCACGATTGGGGAACATACAGCGGCAGTCAAAACCACTGGCCAGATGGTGACAGTCCAACACGTTCTACACTTTACATATGCACATCGGTGTCCATTGTAGGACTCCAAAAATAGTTGCGTTTACACCTTCGACTCGTTGTGATCGGCCAGACAGAGTGTCAGCCATGACTACGGCACAGCTAGACATGCACCACCAGCGTGTTTAAGGTTGATGATACCTGTCCATGAAATGCAGGACATATGAACAGAAATCCCCAGATTGTCGTGTCCATAGAAGTGCATCCACATCCCAGTCCCGCATGAAGGATGTGTAATGCGTGGAGGTTTGCAGCCATGGGATCCTGGGTATGCAAAATGGGGCTCGGTGTTGTTTGGCAGATAATCCGTTGTCCCGCCCCGTGGGAGGGCTGTGGGTATAGCACGTGCCTTAGTCCCCACTAAGGATGCAAAGCATCCACTGGGTAATGCTAAAAGCAGGTGTAAAATGTGTTCAGCCCTACATCAGTGTCCAGTAGGCAATTCCCATGGATGGACAAGTGTACGACCAAGATGGCACCTATAACTGGACACCTGGTGGAATTACACAGCTGCGGTAAGGCATAACACAGGAAATACATTAGGGACTACAGTAGACACTCCCCATACAAAGTCAGACCGCCGTGCGAATACCGGCATACACAGCACTCGATCTGCCAGCAACAACATGAGGATCACTCGCTTCCATACTGCGGAACAAATGGGCGACCTGTGGAACACATACTAATGGCATACTAACAACCTCAACTACGAAGGTCATACGATGTTTCAACACTAGCGTTCCCGCATATAACGAACATGCTTCAATGAATAAATAGGGTATGCATGTTCTGTCTGTTTTATATTGACAATACAGTGGCGTATATGTCCTACTGGGCCTTCTGAGGATTACTTAAAGCACTTGCCAACCTGCAGCATTACATCAATACCATTTGGGTTAATCGTAGTAGAACATGGGTTTCGTAGCACAACATAATATGTGTAGTCAAACAGACATCCGTGAGTGGGGAACATACAGCAGCGGTCACAACCACTGGCCAGATGGACACCGCCCAACATGTTCTACATTTTACATATGCACATTTGTGTCCATTGTAGGACCCAAAAATTTCTCCTTTTGCAACGCCAACTGGGTGCAAGCGGAAGACCAAGATGAACTACAGCCGTGACTACGGCACAGCTACATATATGCACCGCCAGCGTGTTCAAGGTTGATGACAACTGTCCATGAAATGCGGGACATATGCACAGAAATCCACAGATAGTCGAGTCCACAGATGTGCGTCCACATCCCATTCCAGCACACATGGAGGATTTGCTATGGGTACTGTCGAGGGTTGCAGCCATGGGATCGTGGGTATGCAGAAATGGGTGTTGGAGATGATTGGCAGATGATCCATTGCCCCGCCCCGTGGGAGGGATGTGGGTACAGAACATGCCTTACCACCCACCAATACTGACAATCATCCACCGGAGAATGCTACATGCAGCTGTGAAATGGGTACAGCCCTACACCAGTGTCCAGTAGGCATTTCCCAAGGATGGACAAATGTAGGGACAAGATGGCACCCATAATAGCAAACCTGGTGCAATCACACAGCCGTAGTAAGGCATAACACAGGAAATACAGATGGAAACAACAGTAGACACACCCCGTAGACATCCATCCTGCCGTGCGAATCCCGGCGTACACAGCAGCCAAGGTGCTAGCAAGTATGTGGGGATCACCCGCTTCCACTCGGCGGAACATACGGGCGACCTGTGGAACACATATTAATGGCACACCAACAACGTCAACTAGGAAGGTCATACTATGGTTAAAATATGGTGTTCCCACACATAAATAACATACTGTCATGAATAAATAGGTTCTACATGTACCGGCTGTGTTATAATGACAATACAGTGGCGGATAGTTCACAATGGTACCTCTGAGGATTACTTAAAGCAGTTGCCAACCTGCAGTACTACAGTAACACCATATGGGTAAATTGTGGAAGGACACGGGTTCCGTAGCACTACATAATATGGGTAGGCAGACAGACATCCAGGACTGGGGAACATACGGCGGCAGTCAAACCCACTGGCCGAATGGACACAGTCCAACATGTTCTACACTTTACATATGCACATCGGTGTCCATTGCAGGACCCAAAAATTTCTCCTTAAGTAAGTGTGGGCAGCATAGTGTGAACCAGAAGAGGTGACAGCCGTGACTACGGCACAGGTAGATATATGCACCACAAGTGTCTTCAAGGGTGATGACAACCGTCCATGAAATGCAGGACATATGAATAGGACTCCCCAGGCTGCTGCGTCCATACACGTGCGTTCACATCCCATTTCCGCACACATGAAGGGTGTACAAGGGGTACTGTTGAGGGTTGCAGACATGGGATCGTGGGTATGCAAAAATGGGTGTCGGTGTGGATTGGCAGATGATTCGTTGTCCCGCCTAATGCGGACGTGGCCATGGCATATGCGTTACTCCGCAATAATAATGCCGATCATCCACCGGAAATGGAGAATGCAGCTGTGAAATGTTTACAGCCCTATACTAGTGTCCAGTAGGCAGTTCCCATGGCTGGACAAACGTACGGCCAAGATGGCACCCATAGCTGCAAACCTGGGGGAATCCCACAGCTGTTGCAAGGCATAACCCAGGAAATACAGATAGGGACTACAGTAGACACTCCCCATACAAAGCCAGACCACTGGGCAGATACCAGCGTACACAGCACTCAATCTGCCAGCACATCAATGGGGATCACACGCTTCCATACAGTGGAACAGATGGGTGACCTGTGTAAACATACCAATGGCACAATCTCAACGTCTGCTGGGAATGACATACGATGGTCAAACTATGGCGTTCCCACCAATGAAAGACATCCTTCGGTGAATTAATAGGATTGATGTCAATAGACCATGGCAAACACCCAATGAACAGGAAAGACTTGCTGGCACCCTATGGCCACAAACCATGTCACACATAGGTAGATGGAACAGTCAACTTAAACATTTCGTCCACGACCGTGCATATGGTATCCAAAGGTACTTCATAGACATGTATGCGCTATCACCCGTAGGCCCCGTGAGACTTACACATAACATGGAAGTATCCAAGCTTTAAATGACCACCCTTACACTTCCATTTGTCACTTTCTATGCGAACAATGAACATGTAGCCACAGCATAGAAAGCACAGACGCACTGCTAACGAAACACACACATGTCAACATCACAGAAAGCATACTATGAACACACGTATTACATGATATTGTACTATGAAACACAAACAAACCAGCAACCTGTGGCAAGAATAGTCCCCGTAGTTCGACACAACACAAGTCTTCGTAACATTTAAACAGTTTATTAAAACATGCAACGTTGTTGTTTCCACAACGTCTGCAGAAAAAAGCAAAGTCTAAGAATGTTCACAATCAACAATGTGAGTCTTAACAAGATTTTAAATATCACATTGTTGATTGTGAACAGTTTAAGAATTTGCTTTTTCAGAAGAAGTTGTGAAAGCAACGGAAACACACACACACACGGAAGGGACGGGAGACGAACCTACGCCTATCTACATGAACTCACTACAGTATGAAGCATTTACAGAACACGCTACCAAGTTTACTGAACAGAGCGCTGTCAGAGGCATACTTTTAGGCTGGTGACATCACCCGCAAGACAATAGTTGGCAATAGCCAAGGTATGTGTTGCGGAGCGTCTAAAAGCATGTTCATTTGCAGAGGCAGCAGGAAACACACACACACACACGGAAGGGACGGGAGATGAACCTACGCCTATCTACATGAACTTACTACAGTATGAAGCATTTACAGAACGCGCTACCGAGTTTACTGAAAAGAGCGATGTCAGACGCATACTTGTAGGCTGGTGACGTCACCCGCAAGACAATAGTTGGCAATAGCCAAGGTATGTGTTGCGGAGCGTCTAAAAGCATGTTCATTCGCAGAGGCAGCTGGAAACACACACACACGGAAGGGACGGGAGACGAACTTACGCCTATCTACATGAACTCACTACAGTATGAAGCATTTACAGAACGCGCTACCGAGTTTACTGAACAGAGCGCTGTCAGAGGCATACTTGTAGGCTGGTGACATCACCCGCAAGACAATAGTTGGCAATAGCCAAGGTATGTGTTGCGGAGCATCTAAAAGCATGTTCATTCGCAGAGGCAGCTGGAAACACACACACACACACACACACACACACACACATGGAAGGGACGGGAGACGAACCTATGCCTATCTACATGAACTTACTACAGTATGAAGCATTTACAGAACGCTACCGAGTTTACTGAAGAGAGCGATGTCAGAGGCATACTTGTAGGCTGGTGACATCACCCGCAAGACAATAGTTGGCAATAGCCAAGGTATGTGTTGCGGAGCGTCTAAAAGCATGTTCATTCGCAGAGGCAGCTGGAAACACGCACACACACGGAAGGGACGGGAGACGAACTTACGCCTATCTACATGAACTCACTACAGTATGAAGCATTTACAGAACGCGCTACCGAGTTTACTGAACAGAGCGCTGTCAGAGGCATACTTGTAGGCTGGTGACATCACCCGCAAGACAATAGTTGGCAATAGCCAAGGTATGTGTTGCGGAGCTTCTAAAAGCATGTTCATTCGCAGAGGCAGCTGGAAACACACACTCACACACACACGGAAGGGACGGGAGATGAACCTACGCCTATCTACATGAACTTACTACAGTATGAAGCATTTACAGAACGCGCTACCGAGTTTACGGAAGAGAGAGATGTCAGAGGCATACTTGTAGGCTGGTGAGGTCACCCGCAAGACAATAGTTGGCAATAGCCAAGGTATGTGTTGCGGAGCGTCTAAAAGCATGTTCATTCGCAGAGGCAGCTGGAAACACACACACACGGAAGGGACGGGAGACGAACTTACGCCTATCTACATGAACTCACTACAGTATGAAGCATTTACAGAACGCGCTACTGAGTTTACTGAACAGAGCGCTGTCAGAGGCATACTTGTAGGCTGGTGACATCACGCACAAGACAATAGTTGGCAATAGCCAAGGTATGTGTTGCGGAGCGTCTAAAAGCATGTTCATTCGCAGAGGCAGCTGGAAACACACACACACACACACACACACACAGAAGGGACGGGAGACGAACCTCGCCTATCTACATGAACTTACTACAGTATGAAGCATTTACAGAACGCTACTGAGTTTACTGAAGAGAGCGATGTCAGAGGCATACTTGTAGGCTGGTGACGTCACCAAGAAGACAATAGTTGGCAATAGCCAAGGTATGTGTTGGAGCGTCTAAAAGCATGTTCATTCGCAGAGGCAGCTGGAAACACACACACACGGAAGGGACGGGAGACGAACCTACACCTATCTACATGAACTTACTACAGTATGAAGCATTTACAGAACGCTACCGAGTTTACTGAAGAGAGCGATGTCAGAGGCATACTTGTAGGCTGGTGACGTCACCCGAAGACAATAGTTGGCAATAGCCAAGGTATGTGTTATGAGCATCTAAAAGCATGTTCATTCGCAGAGGCAGCTGGAAACACACACACACACGGAAGGGACGGGAGACGAACTTACGCCTATCTACATGAACTCACTACAGTATGAAGCATTTACAGAACGCGCTACCAAGTTTACTGAACAGAGCGCTGTCAGAGGCATACTTGTAGGCTGGTGACATCACCCGCAAGACAATAGTTGGCAATAGCCAAGGTATGTGTTGCGGAGCGTCTAAAAGCATGTTCATTCGCAGAGGCAGCTGGAAACACACACACACACACACACACGGAAGGGATGGGAGATGAACCTACGCCTATCTACATGAACTTACTACAGTATGAAGCATTTACAGAACGCGCTACCGAGTTTACTGAAGAGAGCGATGTCAGAGGCATACTTGTAGGCTGGTGACGTCACCCACAAGACAATAGTTGGCAATAGCCAAGATTTGTGTTGCGGAGCGCCTAAAAGCATGTTAATTCGCAGAGGCAGCTGGAAACACACACACACACACACACACACACACACACACACACACACACACACACACACACACGGAAGGGACGGGAGACGAACCTACGCCTATCTACATGAACACACTACAGTATGAAGCATTTACAGAACGCGCTACCGAGTTTACTGAGCAGAGCGCTGTCAGGTGGCATACCCCTACGTGGGTGGTATCATTTGCAGAGGCAATGCGCCCGATCGGGAGTTAGGTCAGAGTGCGCAGTCACGCAGCCTGTTACCATCCCAAGGTCGCCGTACAGTAACACGTTAGTGCTGCAGTCGGGAATACCAAGTAACTACTGATCAGTACATCACTGCCTACTGGGCATGCTCAGACACTTAGACTCGGCACAGAGCAGACATGCATACACATGGTGCGACGGCATGGGTGGCGGAATGTGGACCGTCGTGTGTGTCCAGCCACACAACAGAAACCTGGCCATGCCACAGACGTGGCTGTTGCGAAGGGGATACAGGCATGCACCGGTATAACTGCAGTCGACGCGGTGTGCACTGTGCTGTGTGTCTATCTACACAGCTGCCTACTGGGCATGCTCAGACACTTAGAGTCGGCACAGAGCAGACATGCATACACATGGTGCGACGGCATGGGTGGCGGAATGTGGACCGTCGTGTGTCCAGCCACACAACAACCCGCCATGCCACAGACATGGCCGTTGCAGCGGAATATCTAGGTGCAATTAACCATGTGTAGGACTGGCCTACAGTTTGTTGCATGCTACAGACAACCCTCCCAAACACAGGCTACCTGCACAGATGTCCTGAGGACACTGGTGAGTGGGCATGCTCTCACAACAGCACCGTATTGGGTGACATGAACCACCCATACATAGACTGGGAACATTAGCCATGGCACAACACACTATGCCACCGGTCACAGGTGTTCTCACACCTGGCCACTGTTAAACAGCCATGCACCATACATACTAGGGGGGGATGTCTGACCATACGGCCACACATACAATCATCCACGGCCGCTTGTGGGAGTGGTACTGCAGAGGGCACATGAGACAACCATAGGGCCTTCCTTAACTGTGGTAAGGACATGGTTGGGGGCACACAGACTTGGCTGGAAATGGTCCAGAATGGTACAACGGTCACTGCACCCACAGACATTGTCTGCAAACCAGCGGACATGTTCCATGCATACATCCCCCCCCCCAAGAGGGGACATATCCATCCCACCAGAGTGTAGCCTCCCAAACATCTCATATGGCCTGGAGTGATCCCATATCTCTATGGCGGTTGACACAGCACCAATGGGCACCGATGGTGTCCCTGGCTGTGTGCTACCCATCCTCATTGAGGGCCTCGGCCCACACATGCGCCACTGTGTCATGTTAGCCTTACTATGGGCTATGTCCCCAATGGATGGCATATGGCATCTGTGGTCCCACTATGCCAGGGTAGTGCTCTTATGGACTGTAGACAGCCACACCCTATCCGCTTGACAAGCCTTGTCTGCAAAGCTGTGGGGAGGTCCATACAGGTGCCCATGGATACAGACAGCGGTGTACAGCCAATACCGGAACATACCCACAACAACATAGTCAAGGGTGGATCCTGCCTCCCGAACCTGCTCGTCCTGTCCGGAGTGGTCACCAAGGCCATTGATGGGGATACGTGGGTTTGCACACAGTACCATGACCTGGTGGGAGCGTTCAGAGCACACTACACATGGGACTCATGGAAAGGCTCGCCAGCATACATGTGGGGACATATGTCACCCGATGCTTCTCAGAAAGGTTGGAGGTCACACCACACAAGGTTGGTGTTCCTGGTGCCTTGTCACACTCATATCTGGTCTCCAGTGGAGGCCCACAGGGCTCAGTCCTGGGCCCCCTGCCATATGGCATTCGACCTTCCAATGTGCATGCAATCATAGGGGGATTGTGGCAGACAAGGTATGCAGATGACTACGCACCGGCCACCATACCCAACACCCCATGTGACACGGACATCCACCTAGGGTGTCATAGACATGGATAACTGGTGCCAGAGCCATGGCCTGCTACTACATGCCAGAGAAGGTGCAGACCTACCCAGTGTGAAGGACATGTTCGGCCCAATGTCACATGTAGGTGGTAAGCCATTCCAGATGGTGGACATGTTCATGGAAATGGCTACGACACCTGTCGTTAACATCTGTCAACACACACAATGGCAATGTGGGTGTGAAGACATTCCACTGTGGCCTCCTGGTCTGGAAGGAATCGCATCAACATCAGGGGTGTTCATTGTACCTCTGTACACATCACACACCAGAGCAATGACTGCGTACATTGGCACATCTGGCCTGTAGCTAACCTGACGCCTGCAGCACTCGGAAGGACCGCAAACGTTACACAAGGCGGGGATGACGGTGCTAGGACATGTGTCACAAGCTGCACGACCAAGGGACTCCGGCTGTAAACCTTCACAGCACATCTGCTCTGTGGTGATCTGTGCCTGGCATACACGGCCATGTCTGACCTGGGTGACATGGGCATATTCCACTTCCTAGGCTCCAGGCAAACACGGGCACAGAAGCGACTGTCACACACATCACCACAAAGATGAGTGTGACATGCTGGGGGAACAGGGTCAACGGCCGGAGACCCCCTACAACACGTAGAGGAGTGCCAGCCCATGTGAAGGAAAGGCACTGACTGCCTTCGTCCAGGAGTAATAATGATGTGCGGATGTGTGGATATAGTTATGCGCCAGGCATCATCTGTGTGTCAGTGCTGGACGAGGGACTGGGGACTGATGGATGTGGCATCCCCATCCTGAGGGGTGTTAGCAGCCACACACAGTCATGCTAGGTCCACACATGTCATAGGGCACATACCCTGTTATGTACATGTGCCTATGTTCCTATGTAGGGGTCCATGCCGAGTGTGGGTACCTGTGCTATGCTGATGTTGCCAGACATGCCTGTGGGTACCCCACTACTACGCGTGGGGAACTAATTACAGTGCTCCCAGTAGGCACATGCAAGTACACCATCATTGTCATACGGGTTAACTGAACCAACATGGTGCTACACATGTAACCACCACACATACTGTGTACACAGATCAATGAATGCTGCACCTGTCCTGCATGGTATGTCTGCTGCATGATGTCAGTGCACAACCCACATCACATACACACCTGTCACCAGCCATACACACACACCACAACATACACATCACGTACTATGCGGACACAGGTATCACATACACCTCTCACTATCTTGTCCACCCTGTGCATCAGAATATGTTTGCATAACCATGCACTGATGGTGTAGCTCACAGTTATGCGGCAGAGACTTCATCATATGCACAGGGTGATATGTGCCACAGGCATAGGCTGTACCAATGGATGACATCATGTGTGTGTGTAAGGGCCTGTACATTGACTGGGCATGTCTATGTACATTGCATGTGGGTGTGGTGGAGCCCTACAGTCGTGTTTGCTGTGTGTGGGTTTGTGTGTACACAGTTCAGTCATCTGTGATGCCTACACGGGGTATGCTTGGCAGCCCCAGACTGTACAGTGCAGGTGTTACGGCTCACTGTGTCGGCCTGCCGCGACGTGACCCGTGCCTGCCTGGGGTCGCACGGGCACGACCGGGTGTAGGTACAGACAGTCCACTCTCCGATGTCACATGTCCGCTGGAAACGTGCCCATGCCGGGGCCATCCAGGGCCACATCCACGTGGCCTGCTCTGTCCTGGTGTGGTCGGTGTAGTAGCAGCTGCACTGCTGCTGCTACCAGCACTGGGTGGGTGGGCATGGGAGGTGGCACGCACGCTGACCTGCACCAAGTGGTGTTGCTGGCCTACGCCCATGTGCCCTATGCCTCACCCCTACCTGGTGTTCCTGCACGGACAGCCCACGCTCAAGGATGGCCATGCCTCGGTCGAGGATACCAGCCATCTCACCCAATCTCCTATCCAGAACATCGGCAAGATGCTGTTGGGCATTCGCCAATGCCTGGATGTTGTCATTCAAGGAACGGATTGCAGACCTCTGCAGCCTCTGCCCTTCCTGGTTCTGCCGTTCGGCACGTGCCTGCACCGCCATTACAGTCTGGAACATGCGTCTGGTTATACCAGCTGCTGCACCCTGTACGGCAGGTGTATGTCTAGCGGTGCTCCCCCTACGAGCAGCACCTGCCACATGCCTGCGTGGCACTGCACCAGTCATTACACTGGCAACATCGTGTGTACCCACACCTTCTGCAGCCACCACACATTCCTGCTCGGTGCCAACAGACGCTGACTAACCATCATCTATGGGCAACGGTGTTGGGGTATGTGTCAGCATCCGAACCGTGTTCAGGGATGAAGGGGACGTAAGTGTGATGTTCTCCAATGGCACAGTGTGTGCCTGTGACGACCCTGCCTGTGCCTCATGCACATGGTCATCACCACTAGTATCTGTGGGGACACTAGCATCATCTGGACCGCAGGAGGGGAACTCACCTACAGCACCTGTCAATACAAAGGCATACCGTCAGTTACAATACACACACACACACACACACACACACACACACACACACACACACACACACACACACACACACACAGACATCATGCATGTGATAATGCAGGTGGCATGCAGCATTCACACACCACAGACCAGTGAATGTAGACCAGACATTCCTAGTGGCAGTATGCACACTGCCCTGGTGGGAACAGTACAACAGGCAGGTGTATTTTAGTAGGCATGCAGTACACACATTCATGGTAGTTTGCATGCATCGCCGTGATACACCGTGTGGCCACGGGTGTGTTGACAGTACACATGTCTGCCGACACTATGTCATGTACACCGCATACATGTGTGGTATCATGTGGACATGTGACGATGGTGTCCCACTGCATGCAGCACATCACAATGGCTGTCATGGTGCAGTGTTATGTGTACAGTCTACAGATACAATGTATGGGTAACAGGGATGTCTGTGCAGGTGCGGTTGGTGTGAGCTGTGTACATAGCTGTACAGTGTGGAGGCGGGCACTGTGCCACTGCACAGTAGCAGGACACAGTTATGTTTCTGTGTGATGCGTGACCTGGACGCATTACATTGCCATGTCTGTAAGTCGGTTCATCCGCTCAGCAGCACGTTTGTGGTGGATATTGGAGGCACCTGTAGTAGCTGTGGAGAGGCATTCCATGTCAGTGGTGTACTACATCGGATGTCCAGGGGGGCCACTACAGTGATGAGCCCACTATGTGTGTACAGGGTGCAACGGTGACTACCCACTGTGGATGTACTGTGTGGCAACATGCCTGTAGGTATCGACCATGGCCTTGTCTGTCTGGGTCATTGACAATTGTGTGTGGTGGACATCGTGCACATGGCCCTGTGGTGGCCCATGTGACATACAACCATACTAGTGTAAGGTGTCACATTCCCTACAGATATGCAGACAGTGTGGATGTCTGCTATGTCATGCATAGGTCATGTCATGGTGTGAAACTGTTGCAGCCAGACATCCACGTGCATGGGACATGGCATGTGCCATGTCACAACGTGTGCACCCGATGCAGGGGCATAGGTCACATTGGTAACACCTGTGCTCTGGCAAGATCACAGCTCACTATGTGGTACTGTGTGCATACTGCAGAGGCATACCGATGCATACTACACATGCAGCCATTGTGGAACACCTACACCATTGTATGCATAGCTGAATACACGTAACACACCAATAGGTCGTGTGGTGTCATGCCACTCTACGCTAACGGTTGATCTACTGTACATGGGTGGTGTGTGTGTCGGGTGGTGCAACCTGTATACCGTGACTGGGGCACACACAGGTGTGCATGTCATGCCTGGACACATGGGGAATATCAATACACCATATCATGCCTTTGACTAGCAACAGACTTACCTGCAACAGACCCTTGTGTTTGCGGCACGCCAGATGTACCTGTAAAGGGATGACACAAAGGTATACACATTATCCATTACTATCGCCACAGTCAGCAGTGTGCATGTCACATCATGCATCTGTGAGTTAGCATGTGCTATGCACATGTCTGCTAACACAACATAGCATACTGTAGTATGTCCTGTGTGGCCATATACCTGGCATGTATTGCTATATTATGTGTTGTACTATGACACCCACCCCCACGTCACTTATCATACAAACATGCATCCCTGACTTACCATGCAGCTCCAAGCTCATAGTTCGGGAGACACCCACCTCCACGATGGACGCATGGGTTTCTGCGTGTTGTTCCGTGGGTGTCCCCAGACTGGCCAGGAGCTCCTCCGTGGCTGTGAGTGGGGGCTGGGTTGGTGGCCCACCACCTGTCCCACGTTGTTGTCTGGCGATTGCAGCGCACGCTGTCTTGCATGCCGGATCAGGTCTGTGCAGTGCCTGCGGATCTGCTGATAAGTGCGGTTGTATCCGCCCAGGCTGTTCACCCTCCTGCACATCTCCTCCCACATCTCCTGTCATTCTTGTGCCTGCTGTGGCACATGACTGAATAAGACGTCATGATTAGTATGGAGGTATGGGATGATCACCTCCTCCTCCTGTCGACTGAAAGCGGGAAGCCGGGGACGTGGCATTATCTGTAAGACATAATGATGGTGGCAGGTCACATTTACACTGCTGTGCTGGCATACTGTTGGAAATACATTGCTATGACAAGTACGACATCTGCACAGTAATCTGTGAAAGGCATCGTGGCAGTGACACAGCCGATGTGTTGGCTTCACACCATTGAGCAGTGGGTGTCACATCATATCTGTTTGCCACCCCATCACACTGTACACGCACCATGTAGATGTTAGCCAGCTGTGGACATGTGTACCTGGCTGCACCTGTGTCCATATCACTGGCATAGGTCCCCATGTGACGTCGGTGCTGATGTTCACCTGGACGCTGTGTATATGTCAGTACACATCACGTCTGTAGCCATTGTGAACGTCAGCAGTGGCACTGTACACATACACATGGACACCTGCTCACCTGTGTTGCACATGTGATAGACATAGGGCAATGTGTAACCATGACACATTAGCAGGACAGGCCATGCATAGCATGTACACACACACATTGTCCAGAGCATCACACAGCACCTGTGACACCACAGGGTGCATCACCGCCACATTACTACTGCTGTGTATGGTTGATAGTGAGAGTGCCTTTTGTCCATTGCACCATGTAGGACTGTGATAGCTCATGCAGCCTTGCTGGGCAGGTCTGCATGGTATGGCAGGGTATGCCACATACATGGCACTGGGTTGTGATCCACCTGGGGGTTTACGATATTGGCAGGGTGGCTGTCCATTCCATATGTCATTGCTATGTGTATATGGACATTCAACATGTTTATCGCCATGGTGTGGACACTGGCCTCAAGCAAGGTATGCTGCACGCTGCTTGCTGAGGGTGTGTCTGGTGCATGCAGGTATCACACATCCATGCATACACTGTAACCCAGGCAGGTGCTATGTGCTGGGATATTGATCAACACAGTGCTGTATGTGGACACACACCGCTATCCCGTGCACATGGATGGTTGCCTGCACTGATGTGGGTACCACATATGTGTACATCCAGTGCCTGCTGCCACCCCCATGTCTGCTGCTGCACTACACACCACCATCCCTCCCTCTGTGAATGTGGTGTTGGGCACAGCATAGGTATCCATGTATGGGGACAGGGATGTTCACATAGCAGGGTCACTGATGGTATTGTCGATCAAACCATATGCGTATGACGCACCCCTCACACATATAACCCATTCATATTGTTGTTCGCAATGGTGACACAGCTATATTGCTATGCCGGAGAAATTCACAGCCATACATACACAGATGCATGCACGTCCATCTGTGGCATGGCCTGGACTATTGGTGTGGTTCAGCACATTACATGTTTGACTGCAGCTGGCGCAGACCTACTGTGCACATGTCTACGTGGTAAGCCTGTTCTACAGTAGGCATCTGTGATGTGCTGTGCACATCTCATATCTGCACATTTGGTTGGTGTCCATCGGTCCACGGGCCAGTGGTGGGACACACAGGGATGTTGCTGAACATATATGCATGCAACCCTGTACAGCTGTAATACTAGCCTCTCAGATGCTCATGTGTCATGGACGTGAACACCGTACACACACATGTGGTTGTGGGCTGCCGTCCATACCCATCTCCTCCTGTGGGTTGCTATCATCCCACACACTCCTTGTATTGTATGTTCAGGCTATGCACCTATGTGGGGCTTGTGGGCATGCAATATGATACTATATGCCTTTGCACCCATCACAGACAATGTCACACAGGTACACCGGCAGCCGTACATATCACAGCTTGTTGTCAGCACGTCACATGTGGTACACACATAACACATCTCCTGTGGGACATGGTCATTTGTACGGGCATGTCCAGCAGTCACATACCACAGCTACCCCTACATGATGGCTATGCAGGACATGTGTCTGTACAGCTACTGTGACATGTACACGAGCAATGCCCCCCTACCTACATCACATGGTACTACCTGTGGAGTATGTGTGTCTGCATCCATGCTATGGACATAGATGACAATTGTACATCAATATGTGCAACATAACTCATTGGGGGTTGTCATGTGCACATGTTCCATGTGTCAATGCATTGTTTGTCTCTGTTGGGGTCATTGTTGTGCATGGTTTACATGGCTGACATAGCGTACTGTGTCTGATTCCAGGTACTTCATTGGGCTACCAGCATTGTACATTTCTACAGCACATTCCAGCCATCATGTAGCCAGCTTACATGGCAGTGGGAGGTGTTCCGCCATGTGCACATATGTCACACAGTATGAGGGTGACTGACACACATTGTCAGGACTGGGTTCTGACTGCTGTGGATGTGTGTACTGGTGTTGACAACCATGACTGCACCAGATGGTGTCTTCTGGATGTGTAACATTCACAACACACACCTACATTCACATAGCAGCACATCGTCCACGACAATGGACATTCCTGCATGAACACTGTGTACGGTATGTCTGTATGACCACTGCATATATCACTGGTAGCCACCAGCATGGCTGTCTACAACAGCGGTGTGTATCCTGTGCAAACATGGGTTACACCTGTCACAACACACCTGTGTCAGATGGCCCTGTAGTGGGTGACAGTGCAGTTCCATACATCATGTAACAGTATACATCGTGCACCAGTATGTTGCAGACATGTGAACGGCTGTGCTAGTCGACATATGCACACATGACACATCACCTGGTACACCGTGTCTGCCTTGCCACCTGCTATTGTGACCACCCTGTGATGACATTGTACGGCCCACATGGACTGGGACATGTGATGGCTCAATGGTGAATTAACCCTCCAGGTGTGTGTCTAGCCAGGTGTCCAGTAGCCAGTGGTCTGCATGCAGGGATAGTGTACATTGGCCTACTCTGTCACTGGGACTGTTGACTATGGTCATACTGTAGTTATGCAGGCATGTAGTGTTTGTCCAGTCTGATAGCCGTGTTCAACCACACTACCGTGGCACACATGACCTGTGGACATCTGCCTAAGGTGTGCAGCCCACATGTACATCTTCACATGCTATGCTGCCTGTGCAGCGGTGTCACATGTCTGTCTCCGGCAGGGCTGTCACAGGTAGGCACAGCATGCAGTGATGTGTGACAATGCTTACACCCTCCACTGTGCTGTACACAAGCACTGCACACACAGTACAGCACACATGTCATTTATCTGCAGTGCCTGGGACCTGCCTCCATGCCCTACACGGCACACCTGCCATTCCAGATTGTACACAGATCATACCTCCCAGGCACATACCTGGACTGCAACACACACGGGTGGGTGGTTCCCACACCACACAGTGATTTACACACATACTGTATATTCCCAAGACACATTGCATCATAGGTAATCCATGTTCAGATACCCATGTTCGTGACCGCAACGCACATTGTGACACGCGACAGTGAATACACTGTACACCACAGGTTACATGCTGGTCGTGTTGGCATACTGTACATTGCACCTAGGACAGTTGCTACTGCTATGTATTGACAGCAACACGCCCTTCCCTAGTATGGACTCCCATGTACCCACACATGCTTAGCCATGCAGTACGCATAGCTGGGTGACACATTACATGACACATACCATACCTACACTACCCTCGGCATGCACCAAACCTCCATGTGTCTGTGTGCTATGCCTACACACATCCCCCCTCTGTTTGCTGAACATCCATGCTTCTCATCCCTGCTAGCCACACCCTAAACACACAACCATAGCAGCATGCATGGTACATACACTCTACAGCCGGTATTACTGACATCCACTGACAGAGGTAGTTGATGGCATGGCACCCCGTACGATGGACAGTCTACGTGCCTATGCCAACACTGATCACAGTGCACGTCTGCTACATTTACACACTGGTAGGGACCATGCTATTCCACACAGAGACATGGTGGTACTGGCCTTTTCACAGACGCCACAGTGGTATTCCTGTTCCATGCACACATGCTGTATGGGCACATGTGCAGGCTGTTGCACGGTAGTTATGTTCACCTGTGTGTGGTGTGTCACTTGACAGTCATGGTGTGTCCTCATGGTGCATCACATACTCCACAGCTAGCTACCTACACATGACTGCCAGACATTGCAGTGTGGGCCCTCATGCAGTGTGGTGGTATGTCTCTGCTGTTTGACTACATCCACATTCAATGCAGCATACCACAGTCATGCAGGCATTGCCAACACAGATGTTGCTGGCATCGTGCCTGCCAATGGGGTACCTACCAACAATACACACTCTCACTCACTACAGGGTTCCAATCCTTGGCTGGACATTGTATTAACCCTGTGGACACATACATAGTACTGCCATGCACATGTTATGTCCGGGAACACAGTCCCAATGTCACCTCCAATCGCCATGGTTGTTGTATCCCGCCAACCTGGCTGTTACATGTCTCTGCAGCAGCACACTGCATTGACTGCTAGCCCATTCATGTACGTTGTGTACCCTGACCACCACACTACCACATCTATCACACTACACATGGGTGGTACTGCATTGCACGTATGGGGCTGCATTTGTACACCCATGACTGGGCCATTCAGTATGGCACTGGGCCACATCTTGACATACATGCTTCACACGCTCATTGACTACCTGCATGCCTTTACTGGCACCCTTGTTGGGCTTATGTGCCACAGCACACCACATCCCATGCTGGCCACCTGTCATACTATTGCATGGGTGGTTGGGGTGGTACAGAGGGTATCACATCAGACATGATCCGCTCTTTGCCCTTCAGCGCCATTCCACTTTATGCTATTGCCAATGTACACATCCAGCATCACATCGCCTATGTCTCGGGATGTTACGCCATGTGCCTCCTGTACAGGTCACACAGTGGTGCAGGCATATCATGCTAACTACAACAAGTCAGGGACGTGTGACATTGCACAGTCCTCAGACATGTGGCCCCTCATGCTCAGTATTTGCATCATTACACTACCTGCTGTCACACAGTATTGTCCATGCCTACATATACCACATCTACATACCTGGCAGCATTCTAGCTCATCCTACTCATATTGCTAACAACCATACAGGTGTCAGTGTGGCAGATATATCATGTAGATATCATTGCATCAGTTACATCACACATAGTGCATACACATCACCTTTGCATAGTGACAGTCATGCAGTGTGTATCACATGGATACTGTCCCTATACATGCATATCACGTTGTACATGGTTGATGTACACACACATGCCCCACATGGTGCTGTGGTTGCCATATTCCACCATGGCGTGGGTACACATGTGCAGGACCACGCATTTCTGGACCGTATGTCTAGCTGATACCTTGGGTGCCCTTGTACCTGTGCCATACACACATGTACACGCGGCAGTGTTACAATAACACATGTGTGGTGTACCTTACACAATGGATACAACGTTACATGTCTCAGTATAGTCATGCTGTGATCTCTACCCAGCTCAGACAGTTTACATATGCAAATGACAGTCATGTAACACATCTGTACTCACCTGCATACCACTAACACAGGGCTGTAATCTACTCTGCCATGGGCCATGTTCTCCGCAGTACTGATGCATGTAGTACTCCTACATGGCGTTTGCAGTGGGCAGGGTGGGAGGAGCAGTCCTGCATGTGTGCACACATGCCACATTGCTCAGCCCGGGCGTCTGTGTGACATCCACAGACTGGACACACACCGTGCTGTGGGACATAGGTCCTGTGCACATCCCACAGGGGCACACTGTGTCACTAGTCATGTGATAGCTCCCTTGCTGGTAGGGTGACACAGACCCATGGTACCACCACAGCGGAAGTACTGTATAGACATACAGTTGACATCCACTTCTGTGGGGGGGGTGACACTACTGTGTACATTGCACATGTGTTTACACACGGCCCTGCCGGACATCATTGTGGCACACATTGCACCTGCTACGGAACGTTTGGACATGGTTACTTGCTGTTCCCTCCATTTCGGGTACCTATTCTGCTACTACATTGTCCCATATGTGCAGGCCATACATATCTTGTTTATGTACATAACATTAGGCCATCCCTCCATCATGCATGCTATGCCTGTGATACTGTCTATGATTTCTGAACATATCCATCATGACAGCTTTGCATTACACATAATTGACATAGTCACCCCTACTGCGTGGGATACGTGCACGTCGTGCGCACATTCCGTATGACATCGATGGTATATGCCCATGCACATGTGTGCTGTGACACTATACATACATGGCCTATCCTGCTGTGGGGCTTCATTGTTCGATATCCACTGACAGCATCGGCGTGGGTGGTGGCATTGTTCTGTGTTTGGAATCCCTATGGTGGACCTTGGGTTATCACGTCTGTGTACATGTTGTCCCACTGCTGTGCACACGTTGTCCGCAGTCGTTGGTATGCTCCGCGGCTTAGCATTACATGACCACCTTTCACCACTCTCTGCCTAATGGACAGGTATCTTTACTTACACACATCATTCACATACAGTGCAGATTAGTCATACGTATCATGCGTTACACATCAGTACATCTCGTGGGTTCGACATACCTATTCGTCCTACACTTCTGTATTCGACAATATCTTCCTCTCAATATTTTCTTTAGATAGCGTTAGTGTTCGTAGAACATACGGTTTGAATATCCAGGAGTCTTCCTTTTATTCGTCACCTGAGGCATGTGGGTTCATCACGCCAATAGCTGTTCCTCGGTGTGTACTTATGCGCATATCACTGGTGATCCTCCTCCATTAAATGCGTTACCGGAAACTAGGCCATGGTTCATTCCTCGTGTGCCGTTAGTTATTTGCACTACCTTCGTGGGGATGGTATGTATTGTATAATGTTTGTGTGACTGCATACGCTATGTGTGGTGTCAGGTACATTACGCTGTGGTGTTAGCCGTGGATTGTGTGTGTTGGGTATGGTATTCTGTTTGACATGTGGGTGTCCGTGTCCTGGCGGCGTCTGTCGATGGCATTGTGCATTCAGATGTGTAACATAGCTGTTATATTCCTGTACACAACGGATGCAAGGATGCATCAGCTGCTGCTAGTGTTTCCCACGTGGCTTGTTGCGGGTATGCTGCTGTCATTGACTGCCTGTATGTTTTTGCTACGGTTTCAGCTGTTATCCCTTTGATATGTGCGATGGGGTATATCTGCGGATGTGGGTGACGTACGGGTGTGGGTCTTGCATTTATACATACAAGATATGCTTGTGTGTGTGCTCCATCCCTGCTTGGGGAGCTGCAGGTTACCTGTCTGTTGTTCTGGGAATGTTTGTTTTGTTGATGTCGTTTGGTGTCGGTATTGCCTGCATGTGTGCTTCCTGCACGTATTCCTCCTTCACATCGGTTATATATCTGCGGATGTTCGTCCGTGCCTACTATCCATTGGCATTTTGTCACTGATAGTTACGGTGATTGTGGTCCTATACTTGGGACGGCCTGTATGCTACCGGTAGCCTCCTATTCGTGTGCCGCTTGCTTACTTAACGGTCGTGGAACACACAGCGGTATTTACGGGACCGTAAGTGTTCACGATCGGTGCCGGGATAGCACATTCGTATTTTCGCCGTACATGCCTGATGCTGTGTAACGTTGCCGACGTATCGTGTTGAGTCTACCTTATGGCCGCCATACCTACGGTCATGGTTTGTACATGCGTCCTTTGCATCTCCTGTTGGCTATGGCCCTGTGGTACATTCTGGGACATTTCCACTTTGCATCGTTTTACGTCGCCACGCACATAGCCACTGAGGAGATGTCAGTACTACTTTGTGGGTACTGCTGTACATACGCCTATGGTTCCTGTACTGTATGCCTACGCATGTTATTACACTCCGCCTGTGACATGTCACCTACATACACATTTTACAGTGGCACACACATTACACACACACAGCGGAACACACGACAACCTCACCTCACACATACACATATTGCCGCCATGGCTCTCAACCTTCTATTTCCAAAATGAGGAACACACACATTAGTAATGTGGAACAAATGGGCATAATGTGGAATACATACTAATGGCATAGTAACAACTTCAGCTAAGTAGGTCATAGGATGGTTAAAATATGCTGATTTACTTACAATGAAGAACCTTTAATGAATTACTATGATTAATTTCTATTTACCAGGATGTCATTTAAATACATTCCTAACAATGGATGTTTGACAGACATTTTCAATGTGGAACTTTGAGGAACTGCGAGGAACATGAACTGTTTTAGACCCCAAATGAGGTACGTTCCTCATAATGACGTACACTTCACTGGTATGCTTGCCGCTTTCGCACTGACGGTTGCACACAATACCTACGTTGGCCGCATCGCCGGCGGTGGCGTGTATCTCCGCACTCATATCCTATGGATATGACACGCACATATCCCGTTACTGTACCGTGGACTGGTGATCATCCCGACACGCGGATATGTATTGATGCAGGTTGACATTTCCATGGCTGGCATTACCTGCTCTGCCCACCCTCCCGGATGATCGGGTTGTCGGTCACTATGTTTACTATGTGGAGATTTCGCATCTTACTTATCTGTGAACTTGCATCCCTGGGTTCCATATTAACCTGTTGTACTTTATATCTGTGTATGCGTACATATATTTCTACATGTGTACTGATATCTATTTCCGTATCTGTGTATGCACATAAGTACATATGTGGTCGACTTGCGGAGATAGTGGCAGCATACGGCTACGCCGTGTGCTGTAGAACCGGCGTGCGGTGAGGTGTTGGCATTCCATGCTCTGCTGGCTATTGGGTGTGCAGTGTTTGGGCGGTGCCTTTGTTGGAGTCACACATAGGTCCTGCCATACGGTACACATTACGGGCGGACATGTTTGTGTGGCGTCCATTTCACTGTGTGTGCAGGTAAGGAGGTGTCAGTCCATGGGGCCTACACTGTCAAAGTATGTGCTATGCGTTCCCTCTTTGCCAGGGCGTAGGCATATTGGGTACGCCTCCGTCTACCTACTGGGGCTGGCACAGCGTGTTCATGGCGCTGAACGCCCTGTGCCTGTGCTTGCCTTGGCAGTTCTGGCGGGCTTGGTGGCCCTACACCATTATGTCCCTGCAGCAGCTGTTTCCGCAGAATCATATTATGTAGCATACAACATACTATGAATATGTGGGCACATGTGCCTGGAGAGTACTGCAAGGCTCCACCGGATGTATCCAAGCACCGGAACCGTGATTTCAACATCCCAAACACACGCTCTATGATTATTCTGGTTTGTGCGTGTGCCTCATTATGGCGTTCTTGCATGTGTGTGTGTGCATTTCTGATGGGTGTCATCAGCCACGGCTCCAGTGCATAGCCAGCATCCCCACAAGGTGACCTTGTGTGATGTCCTAAGTGGCGAATACCTGATACAGCTGTGAGGCATGCCAGATATGGGAGTCG
>NC_056737.1:1245995523-1246090523 GCF_019279795.1 Protopterus annectens
AGCAACGGGGAAAGTTCCGTTGCTCTTTTTAAAGCTGTCTCTCTATGTTAAATTCCTTTAACATTATGAGACACTTTCTAAAAAGCAACGGAAATCTTGCTTTCTCCGTTGCTTTAGAAAATGTCTCGCTATGTTAAAGGAGTTTAACATAGCGAGACAGCTTTAAAAAAAGCAACGGAGATCTTCTTTTCTCCGTTGCTTTTTTTTAAAGCTGTCTTGCTATGTTAAACTCCTCTAACATAGCGAGACACTTTCTAAAAACAATGGAGATCTTGCTTTCTCCGTTTCTGTAAGAAAAAAAAAAGACTTATACTAATGGAAAAAGTCTGGGTGACTGGACCTTTTTCCATTAGTATAAGTCTGATTTACAATATGCACGCTGACCAATCAGCGTGCATGTTTTGGAATATTAATGGGGGGGTTGTTGTATAATAGAATATTAACTAAGTGGCTTCATTCAGCCATGCAGAGTAACGTGTGTTTTATATATAATCAATGATTCATAATAATCATCTTCTAAAATGTTTTCAGTTTTTCAAGCATTAGCAAGAAGTACCCACATACTGCCAGTGTTTATGTAATTATTACCACAAGAATATGCTAAATACTTTGTAGACTAACACATTTATATTTCTCTTTTCTTCATTTAGTGCCAATGTCTAATTAAAGGCTGCAGACACACTTGTAGACTGAGATCAGTATTTATATTTTATTTAGGCTGCAGGCACATTTGTAGACTACAAACATTTTTTTTTTTACTTTTTATTTTATTTATTTTATGACAGTTGAAGTTATGCAAAATGTACTTAAAAAAGAAAGTTTTCAAATAAAACAATGGACCCTGATAATATCCCGTTTGAGTTTTATAAAGATTTATTTCTAATTTAGTGTGCTCTTAGCCTCACATAATTTTTTTTCTGAAGTTAATATTCATTCCTTTCACATTTTTATGAGGTATATTTAATCATTGTTTTTAAAGCGATGATTAATCTATGAAATCTGTATTCTTAGACAGTTCTGAAAGAAGCATGCAATCTGTTTGCTACATTTCTTCAATGATAATTAATCGTAATATTAAAAGATTTACTACATGTCTTTAAGAGTTACATATGCAAACCTGGCTATTTTGTCTTCTTTGTATATATATATATATATATATATATATATATATATATATATATATATATATGCATGAAATAATAAAACTGAAGCTTGAGTATTAAATACAGCTATTGAATAACTTCAGAATTATTTTATTACATTATTCTTTGGAAAACTCTACCTGTACTCAACTTTTTAGTGCAGTTAATAATATTCTTTCAGAAACAATATCCATGTGTTTTTCTTCAACTCTTTTATTCACTGGATCACTCTTACTTACAAAAATATTTCAGGTGAGTCTTCATAGAACATTCTTCCTGCATTATATACAACTTTGTAAGCTGACCTACATGTGAAAGATATCTCCTTGGCTAATTGATGACAACTGGGTGCCAGTTGGCCAGCCAGGGTATGAGATGATGAGGTAGGTTCCTAGTCAACTATCCTGACATTTGGATGAGATCCTACTGGATGCACCCTGCTATTCAATCTCCGGTGTGTGCTATGGACCTCATGGGAAATGCAGCTTGAAAGGAAGGCAGGACTTAACTTCGCAGTGTTCTGTAGATGCACAGTCATATTCATGCAAGCATACAATAGCAGCTGCATGAAACCCATACATATTTATAAAATAGGCAAGAAAAATTAACCAATTAAATTGATATCTACCCAGGCATCAAATCTGTTCCATACACTGAAAAAACAAACAACAGGATGCACTTACCTTACATTCATTGACAGATTGCAGATTTCTACTCTCTGTACAAGCTTCAAAAATTACATTCGTTCACAGATCACAGATCCCTGCACCCCCTACAAGCTTCAAAAATTATATTCATGGACAGATCACAGATCTCTACTTCCCCTACAAGCTTCAAAATATAGTTCACTGTCACCATCTTGAAACTCTCTTTTAGCATGGGAAAACTGTCTAAATCAGAAATACCCAAAAAATAAAAAAAAAATAAAAAAAATAAATAAATAACTTTGCAACAAATCAAATACCACAATTATAAATCTACAACTCAAATGTATTATTAACGCTGCAAAACAAATAAAAAGAAATACAGCAAAAAAGAACTCGAGACTGTGGCACGAATCAAGCAGAGTTTGCAGTAATAAAAGCACTATAATCTCAAATTTAAGTACATTACACAATCAGGAGATTAAAGGACATTCAATAAGGTAAAAAAATAATTTCCTGAAAAACTAAAAGCATAAACTCCAATATGGAAAATAGAGCACTATACTTAGAGATGGGAAGTGAAAAAGTGAAACAAATACAGTCACAATAGCAACAGTCACATTTCTAAGCCAAGAGTCAAATTGCACTCAAACACACACACAAACACAAATGAAATACAAAGAATCTTCTAGGCATTGTTGACATATGAGGTAAATCTGGAGATACATTACACAAAAGTAAGACTTCATGTAAGCAAAACTACATTTAAACAGGAATAAAACATACATAATATTGCTGCAGTGACCCAATTAAGTAAAGACAGCAAGGATAGTATCAGCTAAACCATCTTAACAAAAAAGATGATGTGGAGGGGAGCATAGTTGCTTATATATGCTTATTTATACATTTATTTTCAGTTCTATGAAGCCGCATCAAAATGATTAACCTTGTGAATATTAGGATTCTAAGAAGAGAGAAGCAACATAAACCAAACACAGTGAACAGATTATAAATCTTTAATTAAATCAGTTAGTACTTTGTCGCCAATAATGGCACTTCCTCAGACCATACGCTCATAAAAAATACTTCATGCTTTAAAAAGTTACAAAGTCACAGTTTGAAAAAGCACGTTCCCCAAACAACCAATTACAATCTATAATTTCAACTATTTAAAGCTATAGTGCTTTTTTATGAATGTATGGTCTGAGGAGGTGCCATTATTGGCGAGAAAGTGCTAAATGATTTAATTAAAGTTTTATAACCCATTTGCTTTGTTTGGTTTGTGTTGTGTCTCTTTTCTTAATATTGTATTTTAACTACAGGACTGTTTATCCATTGTGGACTACATACTGTTTCGTAATATTTAAGGTTCAGCAAGCTTATCCTCAGTTCATTATGCATGTTTTTCAGTTTTTGGAGTTTCTACCAAAATGATTACTCTTGTGAATATTTCTGATGTTGTGTTACCTGGAAAAGAGTATATATGTTTGTTAAGCAATCTTCTACAGATACATAAATCTTCTCATCTAGACTCTTTATGTTGCCAAAACTCGGGTGAAGTACTATGTAGTGTTAGCAGCTATTTATAAACTGGACTATGCAACAGAACAAAAGAGATATTACTGCACTCCATTTGTGATACTGTGTTACAACACCCTTGACCATTTGGCAATATCTCTACAATGACAGCCTCACCCACTTTCTTATTGCATATACACACACACACACACACACACACATGTGCACACACACAGAAAAAAAGAGAGAGAGGGAAATATAGGTATAGATGGGGTCTACATTTAATTTCAAAGTTTCAAAACTTAAAATTTCTTATGGTCAAAACCATAGGATCAAAGTTGTGAAACTTCAAAATGCAAATAAAAAAATAATAAAAACAAAAAAAATTTTTTTTTACATTTTTGCAGGGGACAAGCCCCCCCCTGCACCCCCACACCCCCTGCTAATTATATATACCAAGTCTGAGATCACACCACAGAGAGAAAATGGTAAATATACCATTCCACGCTGTATGGCAATCTTCATTTAAATGGTTCGAAGTTTCACAACTTCAGTCTTATGATCTCGACCATAAGAAATTCAAAGTTTTGAAACTTTGAAATTTAGAAGCAGGCAAATATAAATACTGATCTCAATCTACAAGTGTGTCTGCAGCCTTTAATTAGACATTGGCACTATATGAAGAAAAGAGAAATATAAATGTGTTAGTCCACAAAGTATTTAACATATTTTTGTGGTAATAATTACATAAACACTGGCAGTATGTGGGTACTTCTTGCTAATGCTTGAAAAACTGAAACCATTTTAGAAGATGATTATTATAAATCATTGATTATGTATAAAACACACGTTCCTCTGTATGGCTGAATGAAGCCACTTAGTTCATATTCTATTATACAACGACCCCCCCCCCATTAATATTCCAAAATGTGCACTCTGATTGGTCAGCATGCACATTGTAAATCAAACTTATACTAATGGAAAAAGGTCCAGCCGCCCAGACTTTTTCCATTAGTATAAGTCTTTTTTTTCTTACAGCAATGGAGAAAGCAAGATCTCCGTTGCTTTTTAGAAAGTGTCTCGCTATGTTAAAGGAGTTTTAAAAAAAAGCAACGGAGAAAGGAAGATCTCCATTGCTTTTTTTAAAGCTGTCTCGCTATGTTATATATATAGATATAGGAGTTCTTTCATTAATTGACACACTTTGGTCAGCAAAACAGATGGTTGACAAATGTGCAAGATTGACAATCCCTGGGGTTGGGGAATACACCCTGTCTGTGGGGATTGTATGATCTCAGAGTACTATATAAATTTAACAGGGGGTATGGGAGCACAGTGGACACAGTCCTCCTGCAAAAGCAATAGTTTTCTTTTGTGTGGTCTGAGGTTGTGCCTCAGAGCACTTTAGGGTATCAATCTTTGTTTCTTTTTTTTTTACATTTTCTGATAGTTGTTTTTAGTGTAGATCAGCTGAAGTTTAGATTAAATTCAGTAGATCAACACATACATATATCCATGTAGTAGTTATTGTTTCACAAAACAAAGTAATCACTAGAACCAGCTTTACAATTTGAAGTTCATTTTTATTTACAATACTAAAGTTCAGAAAAGAGGGGAAATGTAGTTTATAACAAACATGTCTGTCTACAGTGAAAATAAATTATTTTCTTAGGATCCTGCTTTTTTATTTTAGTTCAGGTGAGAAGTGATAGCTATATACATTCAGATGCAGAATTTCCTTATAGACATAATTCTGGCAAGTGGACGATTAAGGGTACATAGGGGCCCTAAGCTACTGACAGCCAATAGGCCCTCCTATGCATATGTGTAATTACACCTGCCATTTAGGATTCAACCCACTCATTATTTTAAGTGTACCTTTGTCCACCTAATTGATTTACATTGTAGTTATAGTTTGCTAAAACTAATTTTGTTTAGTGTTTGCTTTAGATGTGGGCAGTCTTGAAGATTTTTCCAGAAAAAAAAGTTAAATTAAATTTACTAATAATAATTGAACTCCCCACTTGAAGACAATATAGCCACAAAATGCCTACAAAATATTGGATGGAAATATTGACACTAACAATAGCAATTGTAGTAAAAACTGCCAGTTTTTGCATTTATAAGTTAATTAATATAAGGAAAACCAGCCAGCATCTCAGTTGAACATATGTGAAGTCACTTATTTCAGGCAAGAGGTAAATGTGTATAGGTAAAAAATGATGATAACATTGTTGTGCATGTCAATCAATCAGCAATTCTCAAAAGTCATTTACTAAGAGTCCATAGTCTCTCAGCCCCTAAGCTCCACCATTCTTTTGTTGTTTAACCATTCTTTTATTAACAGTTTTAAGAAAGCAGCCTTTTTGGGGAAAAACATATTCAAGAATTTTAAACTTACAGGAAACTAGTGGAAACCATATAAGAACAAGATTTTTTTTTCAATTGCTTTATTTATGGCTGCCATTTCGTGCAGCTTGGTTCCTTCCAATGGGCAGGACTAGGCATATTGATACTAGTGTGATGGGAAGACAATGCAACTATGACTGAAATTTGAAGATTTACTTCATGATACAACTTATGTACCCCTGACACAATACTCAAAACAGAAGTCTGGCTACTCCATTTACAAATATTAAAAATATTCAGTGATAACATAGTAGGGAAAATTTAGCTCTTAACTTCTTGGCTCAAGAAATCTAAACAAAGGCAAGAATTGGGGTGGGAAGAGCAAATACCTCAAATCAGGGACATATTTTTTAAATTTACCTTTATAACCTTAGGAAGCTGATATAACAACATGGTTTGTGTTAGGATGCATTTTGCAAAGGACATGAAGCTTGAAACTCAAATGTCTGTCATTATTTAGTGACTTCAATCCCCAGTGATAGGGCAGAAAACTACACATTTTATAAGGAAAAGATAAAAAACAAGAGTCTAAAATCTGGACATTCTATGAAAATCTGGACATTTGAATAGTACTAGACAAGCAACATGCACCAAAATGCCCTTAAATATGAAACTGCATCCAGAACCACAGCAGAGGTTAAGCAGGATGTGGAATTACCCTTTAAATATGCATTGTGTGACTTCAATTTCCATTTTATCCATATGTTGGGGTACATCTACAACTGTGCTAAGGATGGACATGAGGCTACATATTCACAGTTTTGGTTGGAATAATACTGGAAGGCTTCATAATCCATTTTCAGAAGCAGATGTTGGTGTGGTTTTAGATAGACTCTGGGAAAAGTAATTTCATTTCCATTTAAAGAAAGATGATGTAGGTTCCATTTGATTAATTGGTTCAGTCCAATAATACCTCTTCCTGTATAAGCACCACCTCCTCTGCTGCCACTCAGCCAATCAAAACCTATAGAGATATACAAACAAACTCAAAATGTAATGAAACTTTCAGGCATGTGCCTCCAGCAACTCGGTTTAAACCAGCACAGAATAACCAATCAGACTGATATTTTGTTGATTAAATAATCAAAATAACACAGTTCTTGGAATCAAATTTCCTGCAGTGGAAGTTGAGCTGTATGTTAGAATACTTGCAGCAGAGTTGCAGCAAAGTAAAGTAAAATATTTCCTTTTAGCTAGAGACAAAGTATATTGGGCAGCCAGCAAGAGGCCTTCTCAGAGTTGTGAGGCCGAGACCACCATCTAAATTGTAAACATTTTTATCCACCACTGGTTCTGACAAAGTGTCTGACAAAATAAATGAACAGTACTTACACAATCCACAAAGCATTTGCAGTTCCCCAGACAAACATTAAACGAAAATGTCTTCTCCTGTCAGGTCCAGATAAAGACAGTTGGCTTCTCATCTATATGGTTCAAATCACTTTCCTTCCAAGGAACCACATTTAAAGGGACCAGCCACTGCTATACAACTGTATAGGAATATACACGTAGTTGTGTGTGGTCAACAGAAAATAATAACATGAATTCTACAGTGATAAACAATTGGGAAAACCCTCCGTGAAACAGAAAAACAGCATGAAGTTATTTGCTGGATGATGAATCCCACAGCATTCCCTATCTATGGTAACCATTTGAAATGTCAGGACCCATTAGAGAGAGTCCCAAAATGCATAGACTGAATGATCAATAGACTGGACATGTATATATGAAGTCTGAGATGTCATTTCTCAGAATATTCCATTTTTTCAACAGTATGATGATCTCAGAGTTGCTATATAAAGGTTCAGGGGTGTGGGGAGCTAGCCTCCCCCTCCGCAAAAAGAAGTTTAAAGAGAAGAGAGAGTTTCTAGATTTGCTGTTTTCCTGTTTGGGTCTTTTTTTCAGATTTTCAGTGCTTGACATTTCAAGTGCCGACATTTTAATAGGGAGCCTATGTGTGTGTATATATATATATATATATATATATATATATATATATATATATATATATATATATATATATATAAATATGCATACATACATATACATAATCCATCTATCTATCTACAGGGAGTGTGGAGGGAGAAATAGAGATATAGATATGAGTATAATGGAAAATTATTTAAATTAACAAGTGACAGAAAAAAGTAATTACACGCATATCAAATGTATAAATGCACTCACATATGTATATGTACAGACAATCACAGACACACATACCAATAAAATAAACTCACAAACACACTACAAGTTTATTTTGCATTCTCACCATTCATAGGTTTATATACATACCAACTCAAATACTGCATAACAGCAGAGAAAAGGTATATTCTTAATATTATGTCTCATAAAACACAGAAATTGCACCTTTCAATTGGTTGTTCAAATTTTTTGATACATTGTGCATTCAATGGATTGTAACACAGCTAAAAACCTTCAACCAGCCACAAATTTGATTACTTGAATGGAATAATATATATATATATATATATATATATTTATATACATATATGGTTCCCCTATGGAAGATCGACAGCTGACAACACCAACACCCACATCGCCGACACCAAAACACAGACACACGAAACACCGACAATGGGGAAATGGTAAGTCTCCACAGTGCAGAATGGAAAGATTTCCATTCCTGCACTGTAGTGTGATCTCGGAGTTGGTATATTAAAATTATGGGGGGTGTGGGGGGGTGAAGCCCCCCACAGGGGTGCAGGGGGGCATAGCCCCCCCCTGCTAGCAGAAAAAAGGGAATGTTATTTATCTTTTTCCTGCAGTAGTGCTGTTTTCGGTGTTTCGTGTGTTGGTGTTTTGGTGTCAGTGATGTGGGTGTCGGCGTTGTCAGCTGTCGATCTTTCATAGGGGATCTATATATATATATATATATATATATATATATATATATATATATATATATACACACACACACACACACACACACAAATGACTGAAACAACATAAAATTAACAGTAAAAAGACTGACAGAAAAAGACTAATACTGGCAGTGAAAATGACTGAAACACAAAATACTGGCAAAATTTAACTTATATTAGGAAGGGGTTTATGTCCTTTCCCTACTGATGTGCAACCTCAAAGTTGGTATATAAAATTAGCAGGGGTATGTATTTTGATGTTGTCCGATTTATCAATGGTTTTATACATGCTTAGATTTTGTCACATTTTTCAATTGTTTTATGAGGGGGTTAAGCCCACCTGCACCCCCCATGTAGGGTGGTGCACTCCACCACACCTGCTAATTATATATGTCAATTATTTGTTAAATATTTTTATTGATTTTAACATGCATAACTATAACCATAACATTCAACATTGAAATAGAAAAATAATAACCAATAACACAAACTACCTTAAAGTATCATTTGCTACTTTCCCTAACAATGTCCATTTTCCTCTTACTACTTTATCCTTTTACTTTCTGAAAGTCTCCATTTTCCCTCTATTTTCTATTTATTTTAAATTTTACTATCCATAAAATATTTCATGTAATGTTTCATACATAAATTTCTTAGTTCAAAGCATGCTGATTGAAAAGCTCTAACTGGTGCATGACAGCCTTATGTCAATTTTTTTCCTTAGTTGTGACACTGTTATAATTAATAATGTCTTACTCCAAATTTTAAGAATGTCAGCAATTGTTTGGAGCTTTTTATGTGTTATTTTTTTCTTTTTACTTCTAATACATGTTGTAATGTATAAACTGAATGATAATATTGTCTGTAATTGTGGAGCTTTTCTCCCCAGACCTCCACTGAAAATGGGACTTTTTGGCCCAGTGGACTTTCCTGGTCAGCAGATGTCAAAAAATAAATAAATATAAACTATAACTAAATCAACTATTTTTAAGGGTGTCTACTAGATTATTAAACAACCTATTGTTCTTAAAGTCTTTGTCAAAAAAAATGAGAAAAAAGTTTCCATATTTCTATTATGTTTGTTTTTTTATTCAGCAGATCTTTAAGCTTTATCCATGTGTTGTAAGATGTGGTGACTCTAGTCATTCTCATCTTGATTGCCAAACGTTCATAGTGACATCAGTTATCATTTGTACAAATTCTTTCATGGAGGAAGTTTGATCACTTTTCCAGTTCTTTGTTATTGTTTTCCTTGCTATTGATAGTAGACTCCATAATAAAGGATAATTCACTTTCCTTACACAATCCAGTATTGGTGTATTGAACAAAATTAAACATTCAGTTAATGTGAAATTATCATTAAACAAAGATTGTTAAAAGACATTAATTTTTTCCCAAAATGGTTTAACAGTTGCATAGTCAATAATGATATGTTGTCAATCAGCCTTATAACATACATTACATTTCCAACATATTGTTTTCTTTTTATACATTAGTTCTATTCTATGAGGTATAATAAAATAATCTTTGCATAAATTTCCATGTAAATAATTTCCAACTTAAGGAAGTAGTTTGTTCAGAGCATATCAATATGTTTTGGTATATTCGTTATTAAGCTCATATTTATTTATGGATTGGAAGTATTCCCAATATTTTTCATGCGTATATTATTCTGCATTTTTTTTTTACTTTATATATTTTAGATAAAATACCTTTATCAGTTATCTCTTGACTTACAAATGTTATCATTAAGTCTATGAATTTTGGAATATTGTTTCCTATTGGGTATCACATTGAATTTAGCATGTTTTCTAAAGCTTGTTTATAATTTTTGTATATCTAATGCATCTATATCACGTTATCGAAAGTTTACTTAATCGAATCAATAAAGGTCAAATTTTATTGATCGATTAAGTAAATCATCGAATAACGTAAAAAAAACCCCAAATTTAAAAAATAAAAAAATAAATGGTGTAGGCAGTGGGGCAAGCCACCCTGCACCCCACACTCCCCCTACTTAAATATACCAACTCAGAGATTGCCGTTTACTTGCACGATGTTCTTCACTTTCGATATTGTCGTGCCGACAATATCAGACTCAATATTGTCAGCTTCCGACAACATGAAGTAGACCCTATCTAACCACATATCCCTGTCCAAATTTTACCTAATTATTATATTCTCTGTACATGCTTTATAACTAGGATGTTTGTATATGTAATCTCTAAATATTTTTAATATTGAGGTGATATATGTAAATTTGACCTAATATTTCTATTTTCTAAAAAATAATATTTTAGTATCTATAAAAAATCATTATTTATCTCATTTTGTTGTGTGAAATTTAACTGATTTGAGTCTGTACACGTACTCTCTTGTATTTATTTCCATTTTGTAGTTTAATTTTTATTTAAACATAAGAGGACTGTTTTAACAACTGATGATGCTCAGTATAATTCTAGTCCTAATGACCAGTCTCTTATATGATGATTTAATCCTAGTCTTGGTTGGTAGGATACCAAAAAAAATCTAAGTATTAAAGTGTTTAATTCTCTAATATTTTTCTTGGTGGGGGTAACGATAAGGACTGTATTAGATATAACATTTTTGGGAGTATAATCGTTTTTATTATAGTGAGTTTTCCTCCATTGTAAAAGTAAATTTGTTCCATTTTTAACAAGTGTATTGAGGATTAAGTTGTTTTTGTAGTTTTCCTCTATTGTGTTTTATTTATTTGTTTCAAACTTATTCCTAAATATATTATTTTACCATCTTGATCTACATATTTAGAAAAACTGTCTTCCATATCATCAGCACTTTCATTTCTAAGTAACATTTCAGTTTTGTTCTCATTAAAAGAAAGCCTAAACTTTCTCTAAAGTGTCTTTATTGTATTAAGTACTACTTTAAATGAGTTACTGTTGCCATTTAATGAGTATATCATCTCAAATAACAATATTTTGGAATTCAGTTGATATGTATTTGTATTCTCTTCTCCCTAATAAAATTTGCAAATTGCTCCATAACCAGAGTGAATAGTAATGGTGAAAGTGGACAACCCTGTTTAGTTCCCTTAGTAACTGGAATTGATTCTGATAGGTAGGATCCAATTTTTATGTAGGCCACAGAATTATCATAGAGTAATTTAATAAGCTGAGAAAAACATACTGACAAATTATATTCCTCTAAAACCAATTGTAAGAAATTCCAATTTACCATGTCAAAGGCATTATTTATATCTAGACTTAATAAAGTCAATCCTTGTTTTTACTATCTGCATAATCAGCCATTGATAATACTCTCTTAACATTGTTAAATGTGATTTAACTGTTTAAACTCCAATGCTTGGGATCCAATAAACATTTATTTATAAGGGTATATATAGCACCACTGAATTAAATAACCACTGAGCAGAGCATGCCTTTGTCATGTTTATACTCATTTATTATGTTAGGTTAAGGTAAAGTATTCCCCCTGATATAGCCACCTCCCTTCTCTTCTGATTGAATTGAGAACTACCCAATACCACATATTATTTGATGTTAAGTTTATTTATATGTTCTTGTAATAAATGAGCTTCTTGTAAAAAAACTATTTGTGGTTTCTGTAATTTTAGGAATCTACCTAAATTATTTCTCTTACAACCATTGTTTAGACCATTTATTTTAATAGAAATACACTTTAGTTGCATCATGTTGTAACTACTAGAGAATGCAAGATAAATTTATTTCTAAGTTTTAAATGTATTAATTTTGTGTTACTACTCATATAATTGATATCCTGCTTAATAAACATTGCAATTCCAAACATGTTATTGAAATTAAATACATTGACAGTTCTGAAACCTGTAGACACCAAAACAAAATAACATATTATAATAAGTTTTAAGTTAACAATTCTTTCAAAATTTCTTCCCTCCATTGAGTCTAAAACTTCCACTTTGAACAACAAATTTGTCCAAACTAACCCCATCATTTATTCAAATAACAAAAAAAAGTAACCAAGAACCTCTTGCCTGCTATTCTGAAAATTACAAATGAATAAAGCTCTATGTATCATAATATCACAACAAAGGGATAATATTTATACGAAAAGAACCATTGTTTTTAAATTATAAAGTATATCATTTATAAACCTCAAGAAGTGTCAGTTATTAAATTACTATGTTAAAAGTTTTTTTTTTCTCATTTTCTTTGTCCTTAATCTTCTTTTCGCTCCCTCCCCCTCTCTTTTTTCTGTTTTTTTTTTCTTCTTTTTTAGTCTGTTTGAAACAAATATGCATTATGCTCAATCAAATATTCTTGTTGCACAAAAAACTGTACAAACTTGTGAGCAACTGCTTAGTCAACTTAATTTTATCACTTTGATGTTTTATATGGCCTGCATTTGTCTACCTCCATGCATTCTGATAAAAGTAGACAAAAACTCCTTCAATTTCTCATATATGTTACTATTTACAATATATACATAAGCACAATTAGATATAGTCTTGCAATAAAATATATAATTTGAGAAAAAAACAGGAAAATAAAACATGCCAACCTTTACTGAATATCAGAGAAAGTTGTCAATTGCAAATCCCAATGAGGCAGTAACACAGAAGGTTATTACAAATTCTCCATGTATAGACAAACAGCTATCACACAGCACAATAAAAAATTCCCACCTTTATTGTGACAATTCTGTTTTTACTACTCGCAAAATAGAAGTGCACATAACTCAGCATTCTGCATGGATATCTAAGTCTCACGTATTTTAAGGAGGGGGGCTCCTCACTATGTTCTTATATATTACAAGGAAAGCACATTGATTAGGCCTCCCTGATCAGTAAACAGGCCCTGTATATGGAGCACGTGCTTCTGTCTAATCAAAATATGCATAACTAACTTATAACAACTACTTACATTATAATTTTATTTTGTAATTATATTAATATAACCCAAATAAGATGAATAGTGCATGAAACTGCTCTTCTTTAACCTTAATGAGTATTGTGACACAGCTGAAATGTTATGCAGCAAAGCATGTCAGCATAAGAAATACTCCCTTAAAGGAAACACAACTCATCATATGCACAAAAAATTAAATATAAACAGCATGCAGACGATGGCTATTGTCTCAGCTATGGAGAAGGCAACCAATACAATCTATGAATACATATAAGATCCAACTTAGAAGGAAGCAGAGCCATCTGCATAAGATTCAAACTGCTATTAACCTGAATATTTAGAATGCAAAACCAAATCAGGTATATGTATAGACTGCCACCAGTGTTGCTCTGGGTTCAACTTTAAAAGACTCCTGACCTTCACAGACTCAAAACTGACATGAGAGATCCCCGCCACCACCCATGAAGAGAGAAAGAAAGAAAGAAAGAAAAAAAGGGGGGGGGGGCACAATGGAGGTATACATTATATGTGTCACTTTTAATCCAAAAGTCAATTTAACCATATAGTAACTTTTAATCCAGCATTCTGAATATATTAACTTTTCCCTCATGTGCTGTCCAATACTTTATACCCCCTCACCCTCACCCTACTGCCTCATTTTCAGGTATGGAAATTCAAATCCTGGGAAAAAACAGTATTAGAGCTTCATTCTATAAGCCCTTAATTTGCAGAAATCAAATTCATATAAGCAATATGTTATATACAAATTATAATACAATTTCATTTCTAGGCTCAAACAAGTTACCAAGTTAATATCATCTAACAGTTCAACAACCTTCTTTAAACACATACAAGTACCAACCTTATATGCAGAACCAGTTTCTTGTGGTAAGCCAGAATTTGATACTCTGTGGCATTGATTGCAAAGTATTACAGGTCTTTGTTTGAATTTACTTCTGGTGGGATAAAGCTCCGGCTCCTTGCCAGACTGTGATAAGTGGATCCGGGCTGATGCTTAACTGTATGGTAGCAGGTTACTAAAATCCTATAAAACATTATATTCTAACACCTATTTACTTTTATTAAAAAAGCTTTAACTCGTATATAATGTTTTTTTTTTCTTTTTTCCCTCCCTCTCCCTCCTTCCCATTTCCTTTCTCTTTTGTATTCATTTCACTCCCTCAATCATTTTATTGAATCTGGCTGCATTACAATAGTTTAATTATATGCAGTATTTCTGCAAATTGCAGTTGCAGACTTATGGGACATTGACCTTTGCCCCTGTGATGTGCTACATTGAACATTTCTGTCACAAATGACCTTCTCGTTAGATACAGTTAGTTATGAGGGTGGATTTTATCATGTATGCTTGCAACTTTGGTGTGAATCTAAATTCTTTTGGATAACTAAAGCTTCATCTGCTGAGTACATGAGCATTTTTTTTCTTTATTTTCCTGCCATGTGTCTATCACTGTATCAATGTTAAACAAAACTATACCCAATCCTCTAAAGTGTCATTGATCCTATGGTTAACATCCATAGTTGAAACCCCACAATACAAGGTGCTACTTTTCCAAACCTCACCATCTGTGTGTCTCCATTACATGCGATGTAAAACATTTTTAATCCACCCAAAAGGATCTATTCGCCAACATCTAAAACCATCTGATCCTGAACTTTCATAGATACACTACTCATTTCAAGCACCAGAACATACTATCGGCAAATCAAAAATAATAATAATAAAATAAAATAAAAATATATATTTCTAGTCAACTTGTATCTCAATAACTGCCACCATTGTATTATATTTATCAATGTTGTGACTGTGAAATCTGTAGTATTTAGTCAAAGAACAATTTAATGTATATCTTTTAACAACAAAATATCTTTCTTTTCTGCTTTTTACTCTTTTCTTTCCCCAGTCCCTTCCCCTCCCCCTCCCTTATTTTTCAACAACACAAAAAAGGGGGAAGGATTAATTAAACAAATGATATAAGCTAATAACTACTCAAATAACTATACACTTGTAAATGTGATATGGGAAGAAATGAAAATTACATTGTTTCTATTTGACACACATGCACATACATATTCACACACACATATATACATATACATACATATGCATTCATACATACACACAAACATACACATATAAATTCTGCTGAATACTGAAGTGCCTAATTAAATACGCTTATGGTTAAAACATGTTATAAATACTGGTTTAAGGCTGCATACCAGTAAGAATATAAATAAAAATAGAAGGTTTAGTAATATTTACCTTGTTATAAGATGTATCCAGATCTCTCTTTAAAGCATAAATGTAATAGTTTAAATTATGTTCTAATTAAAGTAACCTGTTTGCATTTTTTAAAAAACAAATTAAGTTATTTAAAGAAGTAATTTTTCTTTTAATTACTTCTTACTTCCAGATGTTTTTCCAGTTATTTTCTTCTGCCTGTCTTTTCCTTAAGATGTTCTTCCATTCCATATCCTCTACTTGGTTAATTATATTTTTTGACTTTAGGAAAGTTATAGCTTTGTCTAGTTTATCAAAAATGTTTATCTCATCTGAAAGGAACACCTTAATTCTAGCTGGGAATAGTAACTGTACCTTGGTTTGTTTCTTCTTTAGTTCTTTAATAAGTGGAAGAAAGATTTTTTCTCTTAGCTATAACATTAGTAGAATACTCATTGTCAAACCTTTTTGTTTTATTCTCCAGTTTGATGGGTGATTTAATCCAAGCAGTTTTTTTTAGAATCAATTCCTTGTCTTGTGAAGAAAAAAAAAGTACAATTGTTGATCTTGGAGATGGATTAATTTTAGATGTGAATGGTGATGCCAGGGATCTATTGGATCTTTCAATTCCATATGACATTGCTTCTGGTAAATCAAGTGCTTTGAATAGCCCAGTTGTTAAAAAGTTTGTCATCTTTGTTAAAAAGTGTCATCCCACCAGGAAGTCCACACCAATAGATTTCTCAGTCATTTCTAATAATGGCACCCTTATATCCCCTGAATTCACCACCAAACTCCTAAGGATTACAACAGACAACAACCTTAACTTTGACACCCACATAATAATAGAAAAATGGGCTCCCTTTACAGACTCAAGTCCTTCTTAACTCCTATAGCCAGAACCTTTATTGCCCACTCCCATCTAATCTCTACTCTACTCTATGCCTCACCTATATATACTAACTTATCAAAACAAAATCTGCTCAAACTAGCTACCTCCTATAACAACATTGCCAGAGTTGCCACTGGTAATCCTTTCACAACCCACCACTGTCAGAATCTAAAGCAGCTAGGATGGCTTGATTTACAAAATCAGCTTCAATTCAACCAACTTAGCATTGCCCACAAAATCCTTAACCAGCCTAATAACACTCCAGTACTCATAGACATCATTACCACCTATAAAAATCTCAGTACCTTACGTTCATCAAATAAACTCCTAGTTAGCATCAGTAAGTCTTATAACAAGGCAGGTGACTCTGTTCTCAAACACAGCTGGGAAAAACTGGAACCTTCTGCCTAGTCAACTCACCTCCCTTCCTTCCTTACCCCTCTTCAAACAAAAACTTCAAACTTTCCTTAATTCTCATTGACTATGTCCACATACTAACCCTGACTAATCTATCACTATTACTGAATCCTTTTTAACTCTAATCTCACCACTGTGATACATTTTCTGTGATTCTGTAATTGCAAATGAAAGCAAATAGTGAATAGTTTGAAAATGTTACCTACCACTAAATGTAAACATCTTGCTCTAATTTTGTAAATAGTTTTATGAAATGTACTGTTCTATATGTACAAACATTTTTTTATGTTTGTTTTATTGTAACCTTAAAAATTCTTGTATGTATGTATCTGTCTTGGAGCTTTTCTCCCCGGGCCTCTACTGAAAATGGACATATATCTAGTTGGACTAACCCGGTCAACAAATGTAAAATAAATAAATAAAATAAACAAATACATCTTTCCATCTGCTATATTCTCACGTAAATCAAATATGTGAATATTATTCCTCCTGGACCTATTTTCTAAGTCATCTATTTTTTTCCAGTAGTAAGGTATTTTCTCTTAGAAGGAATTATGTATTATTTTCTTCTTCTGTTAATCTCCCTTCTATGTCATTCAATGACACATCTATACCTGGTATCTGTGCCTTCTGCTGATCAGCCTTCTGATGATTATGTTTCCTGCATTTGTTCCATTTGCTTAGAACATTTTTCTTTGAAGTTGTCTATCTTGCTATCCATTCTATCCATTTTCAATGAAATATCTTGAATATTTCATAAATATTTGATGAATTCACCACTGTAACAGGAACAGGCAAGCAAAAACTGAGGGTAATGCTACTCAATGCTAGAAGCCTAAATCTCAAAATGCACTCACTCGAGGCACTCCTTAAAATGGAGAACATTGATATCTGTGCCGTGACTGAGACCTGTTTCAAGGCTCTAGAGAGTACCCCTGCATTACCAGGCTATAACTCATACCACACTCTTCGGCCATCTAACCTGGACCAGAACACCAAAAGTGGAAGTGTGTCCATATTCATTAAGGATATCCATACCTCCAGGCAAGTTGCGCAGCATAATGCATCCGAGGTTATTCAAGTGCAACTAACTCTGGGCAAAACTGCAATCCAAATTGTAGCTTGCTACAGATCCTGCAACATGCCCCAGGATTCCCACTCCTCTTTTCTCGATATACTGGAAAATATTAGGGTTCAACCAAACACCCTAATAATGGGCGATTTCAACTATCCCACCATTAACTGGGAAAACTACTCATGTTCCAACTCCTTTGCTCAACGCTTTCTGGAATTCATAAATTCCAATGCCCTGGATCAACTTATCCACACCCCCACCAGGGGGTAACAATATCCTAGACCTAGTCATTTCCAACATGAGTGACCGGTGTTCCATACCTGAAGTCAACTCCTCATTGGTCAGATCCAACCATACGTTAGATACCCTAGATATCCGCATCCCGCCCCCCACCCATCATTAACAAAACCATGGTAAAGAATTTCTCCAAAGCCAACGTCATACTTCTTAAGACAGAAGTGGCAAACTTCATGACACCCATGCAGATGGACAATACAGTTACGACTGCTGAATCCTACACAAATGCACTCTATAAGCACTTACATGAGTCCATGGATAATGCTATCCCAAACAGAACCAAGGTGCTATCCTCCAAAAAAAGGAAACCAATCTGGTGGTCCCCTGTCATAAACAAACTCTATAACAGAAGGAAGAAACTGTTGCAAAAGAGAGTAAAATCCCATGAGTGGAGGACCTCCCTGGTCAACCTCAGTAAGAAGCTGAGATCCCTTATAAGATCCTCCAAAGCTTGATATGAAAACAAAATCACCACTGATTCTAAGGGCAACCACAAAGCATTCTATAGCTATGTCAAGAATCTCAATGGCAACACCCAGATCTGCCCTGAGTTACAGCAAAACGGCACAAAAATTACAGAACCAACTGATATTAACAACATCCTGGCAGATAGGTTCAGTGCTAACTTTACCCCTTTCTCACATCCTAAAGGGCCCATATCTATACAGGAAGAATGCAGTGTCCCTGTAGTCACATCTATGGATGTAAAAGCTGCACTCTCTAAAACCAAAAACACAGCATCCATGGGACTGGACAACATCCCAGGCTGTGTTTTACACAAACTTTAGAACAAACTGGCTCCCCATCTAAGCATCATGTTCAATCATAGTCTCACATCAGGCTTTGTGCCCACTGAATGGCACATAGCAACAGTTATCCCACTCCACAAAGGGGGAGCCACCACTGATCCTGGGAACTATCACCCTATTACCCTGACAAGCCTGGTCTACAAGGCCATGGAATGTATCATCATGGAACTCATAAACAAAGACATTGGTAACCTCCAAACTCTGGACCCCACACAGTTCGGGTCTGTGAAAGGCAGATCATGCCTTCTGAACCTGATCGACTTCTTTGAGGCAGTCACCAAAGCCGTAGATAAGGGTAAGGTGGTTCACACAGCCTATCTTGACCTCGCCAAGGCTTTCAACACCATCCCCCATTCTGGAATTATAGCTAAACTCACTAAACTAGGTATAAATCCCTACATCACAAGATGGGCCGCCAATTGGCTCACTGACAGAAACCACACTGTAAAAGGTGCAGAGTCCAAATCTGACTTCAAACCAGTGACAAGTGGAGTACCACAGGGTTCAGTCCTGGGACCTCTCCTGTTTGGTATCTACTTCTCTGAAGTACAGTCTAAAGCAGAAGGCCTCTGTCAAATGAAGTTCACAGATGACTGCAGACTGCAAACTAGGAGCCATAGTTGAGTCCCCAAATGATGTGGACATCCTACAGAAGGGCCTCACTGAGACAGATGCCTGGTGTTAGAGGCATGGTCTCAAGCTCAATACCAAAAAATGCATTGTCATCCCCTCTGGTAAAAACTCTGTACCCATGAACTACCACATAAATAGCAGTCTACTTAATGTCAAATGTGTGATAAAACACCTTGGGACCCAGGTGGACAGTAGTCTCTCCTTTGATAATCACATCGCCACAGTAGTCAGGAAATCCTTCTATGTGGCACACCTCATCACAAAAGGGTTCTCATCCAGGAAAAAAGAGGTCATTGTTTCCTCCTACTCAGCACTCATTAGACCCATTATAGAGTACAACACCTCTTTTGGAATGTACTTCACAAGACATCTGCAGCAGCTGGAAAGCCACAGAAGTACCTCACAAAGCGGATTACTGGCCTCAAACAGATGCCCTACACTGACCATCTTAAAAACTCCAGCTTTACTCTGTAGCATATCGCCTACTCCGAGGAGATCTCTGCCTAACATATAAAGCTACGCTAAACCCAGAGCTGTCGGACATGCTACACCCAAAGAAATCCCAATCCCTCCATGCTACACGCTATAGGGACCTAAACCTTGTCACCACAATAAACAGGGCTTGCTGGAGGGATAGATTCCTGTCCCAGAGACTTCCCATTCTCTGGAACAAGCTACCCATCTATGTCAAGCAAAGTTCTTTATTAGCACTCTTCAAGAAAAATCTTTATCAGTGGATGGGAAATAGGAAATACACCCCAGGGATCACTTCTGTGGCTCTGCTCAACACAGGCACAGGAAATTAACTTTCTTGGGTGGCGTAAGCCAGGAGAACCTTGTTGGCTAGGCTTACTTAGGCCCTTGGGCCGATAGCCTAGTACCTACCTATGAACCTATGAAGAATCTGAAAGTCCATTCTCATTGAAGATTCCTGTGAATTTTATTTTGTGTCACTCATTCTGTTTCCCAAAGAGAAATCTTGTGAGCCAATATTTGACAGGAATGATATTGTACATGTAAGAAATTTGTTGTTGTTATCTTGTAAACCACTTCAAAGTATTAGTATTTAGTCAAAAACTTTAATTATGATAACTTAGATATATAATTTCCTGTCAAAACATAAATAAAGTAGCAGAATTCAGAGAAACTGCTGCTAGCTTGCCATCATTCCAGCCCTATATACGCCAATTCTGAGGTCACACAACATCTTTTGTTAAGGGCATATTTAATTTTTGGTAAACAGTACGTCTGTTAGTATTTTAGACAGTGACTAGCTTGTTGCTTTAAATGTTAAATCATGGTATACAATGATATCCTATGATGTGGATATTAAATGGATAGCCTTTATGTTAGAGAATGATGTAAACTACATGGTTGATGAGGTTCGGTTTCTTTTGTAATGCATTGAAATGTTTTAACTAAATGTTTTTTGTTTGATTTAAAAAGATGTAGCATAAACAAATGTAGTGATCGGAGCCAGAATAGCTCCAAATTATACAAATTTAGTAAAGGCCTCCTGGGAAAGAGTAATTCTGGAAGGACTGGCAGGACTGGTGTTTGTCCATGTTGTTTCAATGCCATTTTATTGATGACATTTTTTTCACATGGGTAGCCAGTGTGAATACGGTAACCAATCTATATAATCTATAGGTTCATAGGTGATTACTAGGCCAACAACCACAAGGGGCTTTTTAAGCCTAGCCATGCATCCCAAATCTCTAACAAGTTCTTGTACCCTGGATAAGTGTAAGTATTGGCCTGGGAGATGAACCATTTACAGGTTACCTGTTTGCATTAGAAACATAGGTGCCACATCAGGGATGAAATTCTGGTTTCCCATCCAGTTGTCCAAGTACACTTGAATTGGGTTAGGGAGGAACTCTGTTTCACATGGATGGGGATCCTGTTCCATAGACAGAGTAGTCTCTGGGATACATACTTATCTCTCCAGCAGTTCTTATTTATATCACAGGCAAGGCTTAAGTCTTTAGAACAGGTAATTCTGTTACTGTTTGTTTTGTGGATATGCAAGACATCCAACAGAGTGGGGTCTGACAATGCCCTGTATGCCAAGCATAGATCACCCCTCAAAAGCCTGCAGGACACAGAATACAGGGATACAGCCTTGAGGCAGTCTGCATAGGACATATTACTTATGCCCTGTATTCTTTTAGTAAGGAACCTCTGTGTAAGTTCCAGGTGTTGGATATGCCTGGGTAGGTACATACTTATGGGGGCATTGTACTCAATGATAATTCTGATGAATGCCGAATACAGTGGAGCAATGACTTCCTTGGACTTAGATGCCATACCTTTGTTTATAAGTTGAGCAACATAAAATGATTTCTTCACAAGTGTAGACACATGATGATCAAAGGCTAGGTTACTACATATATGTGTATCCCTAAGTCCCTGACTATTGGGTCAACTCTTAGGGGTGTGTTGTCAATATGATAGTTACCAGGGATGGATGACTTCCCAAAGGATACTGTTATGCATCTCTTGGCATTTAGTTTTAGTCCATGGCTCTGATATGAGTTGTTTGTCTGTGTAAGCCCCTCCTGGAGATAATTTATGTCAGTGTGAGATTCAATGACAGCTCCTAATTTGCAATCATCTGCATATTTAGTCAGCCAGAGACCACTGACATTGGCCTTTACTTCTGAGATGTACATTCCTAAAAGGAGCAGTCCAAGAACTAATCCCTGAGGGACTCCACTTCTGACTGGCCTCTTTGTAGAGGTGGACTCCTAAATTCTAACTTCCTGGGACTTGTCTATTAGCCAGTTGGCTATCCACTGGGTGACATACGGGTTTGTACCTAACCTGTTGAGTTTGTCAACAATGTCTGCTGGGGTATTGTGTCACATGCCTTGGCCAGGTCAAGGTTAGCAGTATGAACAATTTTGCTCTCATCCATTGCTTTGGTGACCTTCTCAAAGAAGTCCGCCAGGTTGAGTAGGCATGATCTGCCCTTGACAAAACCAAACTGGGTTGGGTCTAGTGTCTGGAGATGTACTATATCTCAGTTGATCATCTCCATGATAATTCTTTCCATGGCTTTACATGTAAGACTAGTGAAACTTATGGGTCTGTAGTTTCCAGAGTCTGTATACATCTTTGTGCAGTGGGATGACTGTTGCCTTTCTCCATTCATGAGGCATGAAGCCTGTTTGGAGGCTACAGTTAAATAGTAATTCCAGAGGTCCTGATAGACCATGTTTTATTCTATTTAGAAGGCATCCTGGGATATTGTCTGGGCCCACTGATGCAGTGTTCTTGGTCTTAGAGAGAGCATTAAGGACCTGTTATCCAGTGATAGTAGGGGGAGTTATATTTGATCATATTTCCTGAGGGAAAGTTGAGGGGGAGAGAGGAGAAAAGTTGGAGCTGAATTTGTCAGCCAGGAGGTTTGCTATAAATTATGGTTCAGTATAGGTGGCTCCATTTACAATGAGCTCTGCGCACAATTGTGTATTGCCTTTGAGGTTGCGGACATAGCTAAAGAATGCTTTGTGGTTGTCCTTGGCCTGGGAGGCCAAACTTACCTCAAATTTGGCTTTGGTAGACTTTATTTGTCCTTTGTGTTGGTTCTTTAGTTTGATGAGAGTGCTTTTATCTTGCTGGGTGCTGCACTTCCTAATTTTTGCCATGATTTTCTTCTTCCTGTCATACATCCAACTGATTCTGTGATTACACCAGGGTAGGTTGTTTTTTGTGTTAGTTCTGTACTTCTTTCTGGTGGGTTCAGCTGCCTCTGTGCAGCTATTAACCTGCTTGTACAGGGTTTCTGTGAACAATTCTGCATAGGCAGAAGTGTTCTTAGAGTTTATGGGGGCTTGAAATGTTGTCAGGTTCTCACTTAATAGCAGGAGTTAGCCTTAGAATAGTTCATGAATATTCCCAGTTTAGCTGGGGGTCCAGGTTTTATTTTTACTTCAAAGAAGACCATTTTGTGGTCTGACCTTACCAGTGAAGGCATTACAGTAGGGGCTGTGCAGCACTCTCCCATATTAGTGAGGACCAGATCCAGTATGGTTGCACCCCTGGTTGATGTATTGACTATCTGGTCCAGGGAGATTACGTTTGCAAAATCCAGGAATCTCTGTGCATGTATGTTGGTGTCATGTAGGATTCCCAGTTAAAAGTGGGGTAATTACAGTCACCCATGAATATGGCGTTGGGTTGGATGGTTAGTGTTTCTAATAAGTTTAAATACATGGTATGGGGTTCCTGGGTCATAGAGCGGGACCTATAGCTTGCAAGGAAGTGGTATTGGATTTTACCTATGGTGATCTGAACATGGAGGAACTCAAGTGCATTCTCCTGTTTAACCAGCCTTGAAGTATATTTATTTTTAGTATAAATAGAGATACCTCCACCTTTAATCCCTGCCTGTGAAGTAGCTGGTCTAAATGTGTGGAAGGCATTATAAACTTGCTCTGTTGGTGTGCTGTCCATGGCTTTAAACCACGTCTCAGTGACCGCACAGACATTAGCATTCTCTAGGATAAACAGAGCGTCCAGGGAGTGGAGTTTTTTGTTTAGACTCTTAGCACTGAGCAGTAATACCTTTAGATTTTCTTGGTTTTGATTTGCTATGTTAAAAGTACTTTCAGTTTGGCATTGCCTAAAAAAGGCAATATGGGGGAAGGCATTGTTTAAGCTAATATTCAGAATCCTAGAGGAATTTGTTCCTCATTACACAGAGCAGTCATATTTTGGCAGTTGCATCCTGTGAACAGAACAGGGAAAATAACGAATGTTCTGAGATTTAAGAGAAAAATATTTCCTAAGAGTTCTGTAATAGTTGCATAAAGCAATTATGTTGCATCTGAAATTCCTTGTTCCTGAAACAAAACAAAACAAAAACAAAAAAAACCACCTCAAATTCTATAAAAGTGTGCTCCTTTTGGCAATAAGTGAAGTCCTGTCCTTTACCCTTTGTGGGTATGGTTTGTTCTGCAAAATCTAAAAAACTGTGGCAACCCTAAGTATGGAGCAACTGAACAGTTTTATTGATGTTTCAGCAAACATATAAAACTATTCGAATTTTCCTGCAACAGAGATTTACAGAGTATTCTATTTTTAGACATAGTGATTTAAAAGAATTTAGAGCCTTGCTGTTTGACTACATTCGTATGTTATAGGAATAAAGATAGTAATGCAATTTAGCACTACACAACTATCAATCCGAGTTACTTCAAAAATCAACAGTCAAAAGTCAATGTGTTAGGCTAAAAAAATCTGACAACTGAGAGTGAAGATTTAGATGATATGGTTAAAGAGTTATCAATGTGATTTTTGAATAAAGAATTTCCCTAAAATAGATAAAAAGAGCTATTACAGATATTTCCAAAAAACAGCTATTAATAAGAAAAAATGGATTAGACTTTTGCCATGCCACTTGTATTTTTAGTGGACAGAGTTAAGATCAAATAATGTTCAACAAACAACTGGGGTAAATTGTCAATATGAGATTTTGTTTGTGGGAAAGGGTACAAGATTAAATAACAAAAAATATGTGGATGTATAAAGAACATTTTAGAAAAAAATAGTTATGGATGAATGTGATAAGGTCTTTAGCAATAGAAAAGGAAGGGATGTGTCTTTATTGTGTTCTAATTGTAGGTTTATAGTGGACTCTACAAGTTTGTATTGTACTTCCACAAAAGCTTCTTATGAAGCATTGGGATATGGTGACTGAAATTTTGAACGTATAAGTGTATACAGCAGTATGTATTGGCTATGAGACATTGTATGCAGGTAAAGCTCACAGAAAATTGTGGAATCATCTTTATGATCTATTTAAACCAAAAGTGAAGTTAATGTCTTACATAATTAGAAGTGTATGAAGGAAAATAAATGTATATTTCATGTTATTTTTTATGTTGGGGTTCATTAAAAATAAAATGAAGATGATAAATTGGAAATTAGACAAGGAAAATGGCATACATGGTTAAAGGTAAGTGCTCACTCAGGACAGGATGGCTTTATTAATTAATTAATTACTTGTCCTTAAGCACAATGGGAAGAACAATTGATGTAAATAATAATTATTACGGGGTGCTTTCTGTGTGGAGTCTGTATGTCCTCCCTGTGGTCATGTGGGTGTCCTCGGTGCTCTGGTTTCCTCTCACATCCCAAAGACATGCTGTAGGTGGATTGGACACTCTAAATTGGCCCTAGGTGTGAGTGTGTGCATGTGTGTGCTTTCTGTGGAAGGTTGGGTGCCGGGCTGGCAACTCAACACTGTAAAACTCCACTGCCAATCATGAGCGGACAAGGTGATCTGCTGTGGCGACCCCTAACCGGGAAAAGCCGAAAGAAGAAGAATTGGTCAATGACACGTCATATGACTATGGTGCATGTATGTTAAGTTGTGAGAATAGTTTTAAAAACAGTCTAAAGAAGACTTCCGTGAGGTCTGAAAGTGCTTACTGTCTTTCTATTTTTTATTTATTAAAAAGTTCAGGAGTATAGTCGAGCTGCTAAGTGTTCTCAGTCTTTTGTTGAAAAGCTTTCCTTGTTTTTAACAATTCCTTTTGTGTAGACAATGCAACATTCCTTTTTTCCCTTTGTTGAGTTTTGGGTCGTGTTCACAGACTGAATACTTCAAGTCCTATTGCCCATCAAGGATTTCCTATTTGACTGAATGGTTCAATCTCTTCGTCACTACTAGCCACATTTTTGTATCCATTTCACCTTGACTAAGTGTCTCCCCTTTCTAACAGTTTCAACTCTTCAACATCCTATCCCAGTGTGATGCAGGTTGCGAGGTGAAAGTGATATAAGCAATTTGTGATCAACACACAGCAGACATTATGGTTATCTCATTGTATTGCCTTAACATAGGTCATGCATGAATGTAGAATCATATCATGCTGGTATGATACCACATATAGTACTAAATGGACTACAAACAGCATAACGGTTAAGATGTTTACCTTATAAACACAAGGTACAAGGTTTGATTCTTACCTTCAGGGTGGGAAAATTGGCTGTGCTTAAAATGGACCACAAGGGCAGATAAACCAGTACTAAGCTATAAACCTCTAAAGCATCCATGTCCACTCTTTGGTCAGAAGCAAATATTACATTTTCATCAACATCTAAGTATCCTTTACTAACACAGGACATCTTTCTTCACTCTTCTTAGTTTGTACCCTCTAACTGACCCTCTGATGTCAATACCGTTAATTACCCTAGGTCAGCTCTACAGCAGTTAAGAAATCTTGGACTTCTCTAGTGGTCTGGCTCTGTAATATTGCTTTGTTTGAGAGGTTGGCATGTCTGACTTGTGTTTTTTGTCAGAAATTGTAATATGCAAACATTGTTGGATTCTTTTATCATTACTCAATGGTGCATTATTGCTAAAACACTACAGATGAGTCATAAACAAATGGACTTCAATGATATAAAACAGAATGCAGAAAAACAATTAAAAGCAAATCACATCTTAACATGATTTACTGACATATTAAATCAATATATAGACATGTAAAACTACTGCCCTTTATCTGAGTCTCTCATGTCTGTTAATTTAGTAGCCTTATTCAAAGATTTGAAAATATCTCTGACTCCTTATTTTGGTTTTCTAGTTTCAAGTATTAAGTAAGCGTCTATGTTAATACTACCTTACTCAAGTTATTCAAGTTATAATCCAATGTAAAAGATGAATTTTACTCAGGTTGATGCTTCTGAATGAAAAAAGGCATTGTTTATATATTTTATTTCTAATGCTGATTCATTTTCCCCATAACATTATCAAGTATTTTGACCTGTGCAGTCTATTAAACATATTACATTTAACCTTAGCTTTGCAGATTGAAATGAATGGCAGCACTATGTCATTTATGGTTTACTATCAAAACATGGAATGGTACTTACCTGAAACTAGGATTTCCGACTGAGTATTGTCCAGTTTCTGTAATGCCTATTTGGAAATGTTCAAATCTTCATTAGCAAATGGTCGTATGCATTCACTAATGTGGGATCAACATTCTGATAACAGACTGCACTATTGTAGGGATTGGGAAATTTACCCTTTTCCTCACTGTAGTGCAATGTTGGAGATAGAATATATAATATCCAGGGGGTGGAGGGTGCTGAGGGTGCAGGGGGGCATCCCACCTGCAAAAACATTACCAGTAACATGGAATTTCGACATTAAAACTTCCAGTGTTCAATTGTCAATTCCGTGGTTACCATTCCGACATTTTGGTAATTCTGTATTACCAAATTTCAATAACACATTTGATCAAAAAGTGGAAAATTGTTTTGATTTTCCACATTTTGATAGTAAACTGTTATTTACTGATGATTCTGACAGAAGAAATAATTATTTAATACTGTACACTTGTCATAATCCTCTAAGGAGGCCTGATTATACAGTCGCATGGACAGCCATAGTAGTCAAGCTTTAGAAAACTGACAAGGTATCGTCTGAACTATTTTTTCTGTTTTATTTTATTTTTTATTGTAACTATAAAAAACATATCTATTATCAGATGCAATAAGACTGAAAATACCGACTGAGGATATTAATTTCAATGAATAGCTCTGTGCGTTGAATGCTTGTTTAACTTAAATTGACAACTCTTAATTTTCTACCGAGTCAGTTATTTTCACATTCTTCCAAGTGGTTCTTTATCTAGCTCAAAATGTTTACCTTATAAGTGTAAAATTTACTTGAACTGCATCTTGATAATGCCAAGAGTAAACATACACAACAGACAGAGCACCACAACTAACAGCTTTGTCTTCCTACCATTACATCCAGTGTTTGCTTTCTTATAATCTGCACTGTTCAGATGTCCCAAATTGTTTAAAACTGTGAAATATTTCACTTGTGAGTCATGCTTGCAAGTTATTTAGACATTTAATTGGGTAAAATGTATGCCATGAATACAGAAATCCCAATTTGCATAACCTTAGACTTTAAAGGTTTCTTAAATATATATTGCTAAAGATGTTGAGAACGGTTAGTACTTGTCATATTGGGAGCACAGGCCAAATAATCTGATACTGACCATCCAGCTAAAAGACTGAACTCATTTTGTTGCATATTAGCCATCTACCTACAGAAAATTAAAGCTGCTCTTATATCTGCCCACTTAACTAAAGTAGTTCCACTTTTTTTGTTTATATTTCATTCATATTTACAACAGACTAGTGGATTCTAAAAACTGCTGGTAGAACATTTCTGAAAAATACATTGTTTTTTTTATTAGGATTTTCTTTTTTACAAAGCATACATGTAGATTCATAAGTTTTAAGGTCTAGCTTAACTTATAATGTATTAATCTTCAAGAAGGTTGATTTCCTAAATCCCATCTTGAGATCTATGTTTGTATCTGTATCTACATCCATATCTATATTTATATCTGTGTGTGTGTGTGTGTGTGTGTGTGTGTGTGTGTGTGTGTGTGTGTGTGTGTGTGTGTGTGTATATACCTGCGTGGACACATGTGTATCTGTGTGGGCACACACACGTGTGTGTGTGTGTGTGTGTGTGTGTGTGTGTGTGTGTGTGTGTGTGTGTGTGTGTGTGTGTGTGTGAGCGTGTGTGTGTGTGTGAGCGTGTCTGTGTGTATGTGAGCGTGTGTGTGTGTGTGTGTGTGTGTGTGTGTGTGTGTGTGTGTGTGTGTGTGTGTGTGTGTGTGTGTGTGTGTGTGTGTGTGTGTGTGTGTGTGTGTGTGTGTGTGTGTGTGTGTGTGTGTGTGTGTGTGTGTGTGTGTGTGTGTGTGTGTGTGTGTGTGTGTGTGTGTGTGTGTGTGTGTGAGCACCGCCTCTGTCTCGCTACATATACATATAATACACACACACACACACACATATATATATATATATATATATATATATATATATATATATATATATGTATAGAGAGAGAGAGATGTGTGTGTGTGTGTGTGTGTGTGTGTGTGTGTGTGTGTGTGTGTGTGCATGTGAATTTTTTTTTCTTTTTTTGGGGGGGGGGTGGTACCTGTACTTGATGAAGGCATTTTGTTCAAATTAACTTACCAGAAAAGAAGCAGTTCAAAATGGAGGAAGGATCATCATCATCATCGACCCTGTGTTTTTCTATTTTTCTACACTGGGTCATGATGTCATGTCAGCTCTCATCATCTTCATTACCTCTAGGTTCCTAGACTGCCCAGCCTTTACTACCCACATGTATGTACCTTGTTAATAGTACTGGTTGTACCATTGTTTTGTACATATTACTTTTCACCTTCTTTGGCATTCTTCAGTTATACACCACACCTGATACTCTGTGCCAGTTGGGTGCGGTCCCTCTGATTCTAGCATTGACCTACTCATTCAGAAATCACTTCTACTCAATCATACCTCCCAGACACTTGAAGCTGTTAACCTGTTCCACTATATTCCCTTCTATCTCACTTCTCAGCTTCTTCTGATTTCCCCCATGTGCTGCTGTTACAGTGGTCTTAGCTGTACTCACTTTCATCCCATGTGCTTTCAGTTTTGCATTCCATTCCCCTGTCCTTTGCTGAGGTCTTGCTCAGTCTGCATACAGAGCTTTGCTGATCTGCTCCTTCATTCTTCTCAAAATAGAATTAATGCAGTGCTGGCATTTCAGCAAGATACAGAGATATGGGGATTGTCTGCATTCCCTGGTATTCTGTGATCTTAGAGTTGGCAAATTTAAGTTTGTGGGGTGTAGTGGATACAGTTCCACTTGTAAGGAGTACAAAGGGGCTTGCAGAAAATAATTGGTTAAGGTGTTTTCTGTCTGTTTTTTTAGTTCATTTTTCTCAAAGAATGGGCTTTGGACATACTGAATTTATACATATATGTGAACTTGCTCCCTGCAAAATTTTTATAACACATATTCAATGTAATGCATAGCTGGGTGACTGGATCGGATATTTTACCATTTGGCATTAGTGTTTTTGATTACTGCCAATATAACCATATACATATATATATATATATATATATATATATATATAGAGAGAGAGAGAGAGACAGATCTCTCTCTCTTCATAGAGATAAATATACATATATATATATATATATATATATATATATATATATATATATATATATATATATATATATATATATCTATATATACATATAGGAGTACTTGAGTTGGTTGAGTCTGTGATCGACAGCTCTTGGATGACTACAGTTAGTTGACAAAGCAGATAGTTAACAGGTGTGCGAGATCATAGTTCAGACAATATGCCCTTATCCTGAATTTGTGTGATCTCTGTGTTACTATGTATAATTAACTAGGGGTGTTGGGGACTGCAGGGAGCTTGTCCGTTGCCTGGTATATGCTTACCAGCATGTTGATGTTCCTCTTTTCAACCTTAATAAGTTTTCCATTTTTGTTTGAAAGTTTGGTGGTGCAAATGTTTAAAGGAATGAGAGTCAGCTTTAAGGAATCAAACATATGTGCTCATCATCACAAATATTGTTTGATTTTTCATTAAATAATAGTTGTGTTTTAACTTTATCGATTTTATTGTTGTATATGAAACAAAACTTTATAACAATACAATTTAGCGTAGATATTTTCCCATAGAATGTTCTTTCCACATCTACCATATTTTACAACATATTTGCCATAATACATATTATGCAAATATTTAACCTTTACATCTTATTCCAACAGAACAAATTTGTTTGCATTTCTCCTCATACTCAGCTCATGCATTACCAAAATACACTCACATAATCTGAGCTGCATCATTCCTCTCTCAAATGTTTCCCATACTCACATATTTCGCACTGTATTAATTACCACATGCAGAATCTGAGGTACTCTACTTCCCTGCCTCTTGACTACTCAGAAGGTCCCCTCCATTTTGACACAAAGTATCTTATCTCTTGCAATTCCTGCTCCTCTACTTGGTGCTACTACTTCCAATCTACTACATCTACAATTTAATCTGTGACATCACTCACTCTTACCTCTTTGCTTAATGAATCTGTTTATCACTGAAAATCCCCCTTATACTTTCTTGTCAACCATTGCACTTGCCCCTTCTTTAGTTTTTGCATTACGATTCTTGCTCTTCTTTTTGTAGAAACTTCCAGACCCTCTCCTTTCCAGGCTATAGCTATCAGCCATGTCACTCCTCATGCAAGCAGCTCAGGTTCTAGTCTTTCACCTCCTGCCTGCTCCTTCTCTTTATGCACTCGAAAAAGGCATAATTCATAACAATCAGATATCTTCTTTGCCAGTAATTTTCTTCAGAATGTTTTTGCCTGCCTATAGTGTTGAATCTCCCTATATGTTCATCACGTTTTCCTCCTCATATCTCCATCATGCTGAGAATGGATACCCCCTTTCTCACTGTATCCTTACAATGGCTCTCTATCGCCCATATGCCATCCTTTCCATGGCCCAGCCTCTTTTAACATTATTGCTGATATTCCCTTCCACCTTTATTCTTTGGCCCATATCACATCCTCTTTATTCCACTGGTCCCTCGGCTTACCAAAGGCATGCTTATATACATGCTCACCCAGCTGCCTGTAGATGACACCACTTTTCCTTTTTTTACCTGGTTCCAGTATATAAAACTAAGTATATCTCATAATTCATTGTTTATCGTCCTGTATTTTCCTGTATGTTCTTATATGGGCTCTTCTGAATACTTTCATTCTTGGCTCTGAGAATGACCCTGTATTACAACAAATCTACTTTCTGTAAACTATTTTTGTCCTGGTCCCCTTCAAGAAACACATCACACCGAATATCACTTGACCACCTTTATTAAATTTCCATAAATGTAAATGTTAACCAATATTCATTCATTTCAGCCAAACATGATACAGGTGAAATAACATCCATGTAACATTATCATAGGACGGGACAGCGTAAACCTGCTCATCCTGATCAGTAAGCAGCGTCCATACCTCCACTCACTTATCAAGCAGCGTGCCCGCTCACTTCCATTACCATTTATTGCATTATACCACCAATCCAATAAGCAGCTTCATCCGCTTGCTTATATACTTATCAAGCAGCATAACCGCTCACTTACATTACCATTTATTGCATTATACCATCAACCAAATAAGCAGCTTCCTCCGCTTACTTATGTACTTATCAAGCAGTGTAACTGGTCACTTTCCTTTCCCAACTTATTGAATTGACTATCCAACACCGGAGGGGGAACAGAAGAGGGCAAGCCTGCCCCTCTTCTCTGCCCTAGCCAAACTACAAATAACCACGTCCCCACTAATAACAAGGGGGGGGTAGCAAGTTTGCAGATTCACACCAAAATGGGACTCCTACTCTAGTTACAGTTGCCTAACATCCTTTAAGCCCTTCCCTACCCCTACCTCACTTCCTCCTAAACCTCATCCATTCCTACTTAGCCCTATCCTCCCAATTCCTGCTACTCTATTTATCTAACCCCCCTTTGAAGATGTCCCTGGACAAATTGGTCTACTCCAAACGTCATTTGTCCCAGTCCCCTTCAAGAAACACATCACACTGAATGAAATTTGACCACCTTTATTAAATTTCCATAAACATAAATGTTAACCAATATTCACTCATTTGAACCAAACATGATACAGGTGAAATAACATCCATGTAACATTATCATAGGACAGGACATCGTAAACCTGCTCATCCTGATCAGTAAGCAGTATCCATACCTCCACTCACTTATGAAGCAGCGTACCCGCTCACTTCTGTTAGCATTTATTGCATTATACCATCAACCAAATAAGCAGCTTCCTGTGCTTGTTTATGTACTTATCAAGCAGCGTAACCACTCACTTTCCTTTCCCAACTTATTGAATTGGCCATCCAACACCAGAGGGGGAACAGAAGAGGGCAAGCCTGCCCCTCTTCTCCACCCACCAGCCTGACCAGGCTGTTCCCCCTCTCTCCACCAAACTTCCATCATCTAGACACCATTAGGGGATAAGGCCAAACATCATTCAGTGAGCAATAATTACCAGGACATTACCAGCCCCTGGCAATTACTTAATGATTACCAGGGCATGACCTGCCACTGGAGCAGGAAAACTCAGGCCTCAACCACTGAAACCACCCTTCACATAGCAACCCCTTTTCCTTGCCCAGTGACATGTAGAAACAACCTAAAAACTTTCAAATACCATTTAACAGCCACCTTGCCAACATCAACTACCCATTATAAACAGTAAGGCACCAAAACCCCATGATAGCTTTAGAAATATGACCCCTCTTAGCTCTATCAGTACCCCTGAATGCCACCAGCCATATACCAAACTTGAAAATGCCCTATGCCATCTGGTCGAAACAAGATTAGTGAAAAGCCAACTCCATCAAGAATGTAGAAAATAAGCATACTATTTCTCTCCTTCAAGTACTGCAAATCAAAGCCACACTTCCCATGCAAGTACACCCCATCTAGCTCACCACCTGAACCCACTTACTAAATGCAACCCACTGATTCCCTACCCCTGAATGCTGCAACCCTACCCGAGCCAATCCAAGAAAAAAACCCAGCTACCAGGGGTGGGAGGTTGGCATAATGGTTAAGGTGATTACCTTACAGACACAAGGTGCAGGGTTTGATTCTCACATGGGATAATTGGCCAGGCTTAAATTGGCCAACAGGGGCAGTTAGCCCAGTACTAATCTATGAACTTATGAACCTATGAATACAGTGTAAATTCACTCCTGATGCTCCCCACCCAAAACAAACCGTTATGTTGTAACTAGTGGGAAGAAAATATAACAAACAATTCCATATGTGGCTGCCTTGCTAGAAGACCATGAACTCTTTTCACACAACTCCATCAACCAACATTATTCTCGATCCCCTCTCTCACCTGCAGAAGCTACCTTCCTTCAACCTACCAAGTGATGCCCAGTCAGCCCTTCTCCATTTGCAACCTCCGAGGGATCTGTAAAAGAAAAACCTGTAAATACTTCATTCACACATAATCACAGCTTCTTAATGACAGTGTGCACCACCACTGGCATATCTCCTTCATCAACTGCATTAAATGCATCTACTACCACATACAAAACACCAATGAAACTTAAGATGTGTTAACAAAAATACCCGTAAGATTTCCTCCACACCTCACAGAGTCATGATACCCGATACCCATGCAAAATAAAACAAATGAATGCATTAAAAGGCCTATTCTATAAATAAATATATCACTCTTTTCCCAACCAAGTAGCTCCCAACAACATTGTTAACCATAATTATGGCAAAAAAAAAAAATACATAGTCATGCTATTATAGCCTATTATCAAACCTGAGGTGTAAATCTCCCGCACAGCTCTACCTATATCCCTTTGGACACGGGCAACAATCACCCATGTCCCTCTTAAATAAGAGCAACATGCAGTGCACACTGGATTAAGGAATCTTACTTACGTGAAGCTGGTTAGTTCATCAAAACCTTAGAGCCATTAACCTAGTAACTACCCCCGCTCCTGAAATTGGTGCCACTCCTCCCACCAGTAAAAATCCCAAACTACCCCTAAGCAAATATCAAACCCTACTATAACTTGCTTGCCCTCAGCATCCTCCCTTGGCTTTACACTACCCATCTTGAAATGCCTTAATAAATACAAAACAAACTAGACATCAACCCAACTTCCCCCAGCATAATACCTTACCTCCAAATTCAAGTGCATAATAACCATAAATAAAATAAATATAGATAAACTGACTTTTAAGGGCCCTAGCACCAGTAACCTAATGACGTCTTAGGCATTTATTTACTGCACATCCATCCCACCTGTGAAAAACCCTCAGACCCCCACCAACAGATTCGCAATCCTGCTTTACCCAGTCCTCAATATACTCCTGTACTTATCGATACACTACCCAAACTGCACCAAGTTTGACATATCTTGCTAAACAGCGAATAGAATAAAATTCCCTGTGACCCCTTTATACACAACTCCAACAACCTGAACGTCCAGCCCCTCAACATCAACTACCTTTAAATACTTCCTGCAGGAAAGCGACTGCTTACATTACACCCCCAATCAAGCACATTTATGCACCATTCCATCAATGGCAACAGCCACTGGTACCTGCACCGTCACACCCCTAGTCCTACCTTACCTTGACCCAAACAAACCTCCTTACATAAGCGCTATGCACCACGCCAGCACCAAAATCCAAAATCCCATTATACACTAGTGCAACCATCAAAATTCACATAAAGCAGCAGTGGCATCCATTGAAATGGCTCCAGCACCTCCGACTCTCCTTCCTTGCGATCACCAATCACACCCACTTGATTCCCTAACAGATCTGCAACCCTGCTTTACCCAGCCCCCGACATACTCCTGCACTTGTCGATACACTACCCAGACCGCACCAAGTTCAACATATCTTGCTAAACAGCGAATAAAATAAAATTCCCTGTGACCCCTTGGTACATAACTCCAACAAACGGAATGTCCAGCCCCTCAACATCAACATCATGCCCACTTGATTTTGTACCTCCGCAATTTCATCAGTAACTGTTGCCCACTTGTGCTCCCCATGTGTAACCTCCTTGATCACAACTGCTTCCATCATCTGTGAATTCACTGTGTATCGCCATAACTGGTACTCAGCACACCACCATCTACAAAGAAAAGGACAAAATTAAACCCTCGAATATGTAAAGAGAAGGCTCCACCTTATACCTACCTATTCCAAATTATAGCCACAGCGTTCCAAGACTGCATCTGCAAGAAAGAAAAAGACATGTAAATCATCCAAAATACATAACACACATTCCAAGACATCTTCAAGGACAACCTATCCGGCCAACCCAGGAAGGAATGTACCACCACCACTTACATCTATGACAAAGCACCCATAACTGAAGCTATGCTTCCAATGACCCTATCAAATTCCCAAGATAAATTTAACTACCAGTCAAGTATGTTAAAACTACCCCCCCCCCCATGAAGGGACCTATCAGTATCCACAACCAGGGTAACCTTGCGATTCCAGACCACATCAATTAGCGCCCTGTATAGGCCAAGCTAACTTATATTGCAAAAACCATCTGCTTAGCTCTTAACTTTCCATCTCCAAATGAGGCACACTAACCAACATAATATAGAACAAATGAACACAATACCACAAACCTAATAATAGCTGACTAGCAGCTTACAAAATAGAATCAGGTAGTATTTTAAATATTCCTCTTACAAACTTAAAAGGTTAATAAAACAGCTTGCAGTAGCATGGATATTCAGAATGGTACACACACCCTCACATCCAGAAATTATATTCTTTCCATAACCCAAGGCAGAGACACACATTCATGTACACACAAATGCATGCAGCCTCCTTATGTCACTGCACACATGCACATATCTGTCCACACACAATCTCACAGAAGTTTTGCAGTGAATACAAAGGAGCTCCCTTCCTGAGCAAAAGCATCTAGTCAGGAAATGATCACTAGACGAAACACTCATGTCTGCAAATCCAAGTTAAAGTTTTGTGATCGTACCCGCTGGACTCAAAAAGGAGTTCAGATGTCGAATGCATGAGACAGATCCAAACATCTGTGCAAACTGCCAACACAAAGTATATTAAGACTTATCCGAAACATAGTCATTCCTATTTCATAGCTACATACAAAATACAAGTCATTGGAGAGTCATTTTAAGCAGGGTTACATTTGAGTTTACATGGTACGAGTACTGTTATGTAGAAGCTAAGTAGCTGCTGAACATAGCAATGAGATCTGTACAGCACCCTAGCAAACTTTTATATACACACCCACTACACACACACACACACACACACACACACACACACACACACACAAACACACACACACACGTAGGAAGAACCTCAGATACAATTACAACCAATGCATTCTACATATACATGGTTTATCTGGTAAATGTAGATAGAGTTGTCTTTAAATCGGAGAAGAGTTTAACGAACTGAAACCCAGGGGAACTTTTCAGTCATGTGTGCTTAAGTGTATGCAATAAAATTAAAAGCTGATAACTAGCTTAAAGACACAAAAGTTATAAAACAGGAACAAATCTAAACACGTGGAACCAGGAAAGTGTATTCCTTAAATTCAAGGAAAGCCAAATATCTGACAAGAGATAAGACAAGCTTAACTAAAATTTCAACCTATGAAGGCAGCCCCCATCAAATAGGGCCATACCCGTCTGCAGCAACTGGAAATCCTGTTCGGTGGACTTCCGTTCGTAATGTCTACCTACTTTAACCTAGTACAATGAGTGCACCAAACCTCTTTACCAATCCTGTTGAGCAAAATTCCCGATGGCCAGCACCCTTCTCCACAAAGCTGTCATGTAGAGTCACTACCACTGCAAATTGTTCTCTGATGCAGAGCAGGTTATGCGTAAGCAGACATTTTCAATGACCCCAAGTCGGAAACGAGGTACCTTTGTCATAAATTTCTAGGGCAGGGATTATTTAATCTAATTTGTTAATTTTTCTTTTTTTTTTTTTTTTTTTTTTTATATACCGATGGTCACTAAAATGAATATCTAGCTTGGAACAAGAGAAACAGCTCCTTTACTTGTGATCACAGCAAACATTGATTCTGCATGCACTGTAATCTTAACTTCAGCAGTTTAAAATACAGTTTGGTAATGCTGTATTATTATCCTTTTCAAACCATGTGTGTGGAAGTACCTAAAATGCTACATTAAATGTGCAGCTGCACTGAGTGTTAGACTGTGCTTATTATTATTACTATTTTTTATATATATATTTAGTGCCTGAACCCAGTACAACCAACATTAGCAAGGAGATGACCAGATATCTTGCCAATACTTCCCCTCATTGTGCATGCAAGAGTAGCAAACATGGTAATATCCAGTACATAACGCTAAGAGATAGTTTTGGATCATTGTATATGCAAACAGGATGTGTCAGAGGAAATCATATCAGCAATTATGGGACCATTAGCCCTGAACCATTCATTACAGAAGGTGAATTTCCATTCTGCAAGCACAAGCCTGCTGAGCTGGCTTCTCATGGGCTCTGTATTCCTACTAATAGCTATGCCAAAAGCACAAAGCAGTACTCCGGGACCACACCGTGCATCCAGTTCAAGTCCCATTTTCACTTTACTATATATACTTAAAACTGGCTGTAATTACCTACCAGGGAAACAATCCAGGGCAACACTAAAGCTGACCAGTACCCAATCCACTTATAACCCAACTGAAAGCTAGCCAGTACCTAACAGAGGGATGGCAGCCAAAAAACAAAGAATAAATAAATTACCCATACCGACCATCTACCGTAATTTACCCTTACCAAACTGTCTGCCTCCCACAGCCAAGCCTTAAGCAATAACCCGAGGCCTACCTGCTTTCCAGGAATACCTACAGGTCAACTCGGACTTCACTTGCCTAGCAAGTTCACACCAAAATGTCACTCCTACTCCAGTTGCACTTGCCTAACATCCTTTAAGCCCTTCCCTACCCCTACCTCACTTCCTCCCAAATCTCATCCATTCCTATTTAACCCTATCCTCCCCCTCCCAATTCCTGCTACTCTATTTATCTACCCCCCCCCCCCGAAGATGTCCCTGGACAAACTGGTCTGCTCCAAACCTCATTTCTGTTTGAGAACTCTGAAAGAGAGACATTCATTTAGTTGTACATCTCTTTGGTTCCTCGCCTTTCTAATATCTTTTTCTTCCCAGATTTCCAGCCACCCCTCCAACTCCTTAGAGCAGCTCCACCATAGAGTCATAATACTTCTCTTCCATTCATCTGTGAATTGTAATTGACACCCTTACAACCTATGAATCATCCTGTCAGCTATTGTTAGCTGTGATCACAAATGCAGTAATGGCCTGGCTACATTTAATATGTATTTATTTCACTCACTAAATGCTCTTGCACTTCAACTGTGATCACAAATGTAGTACTGGCCTGGCTACAGTTAATATGCACTCATTTCACTCATTAAGTGCTTTAGCTGTGATCACAAATGCAGTAATGGCCTGGCTACATTTAATATATATTCATTTCACTCACAAAATGCTCTTGCACTTCAGCTGTGATCACAAATGCAGTAATGGCCTGGCTACAGTTAATACATACTCATTTCATTCACTAAATGCTCTTGCATTTTAGCTGTGATCACAAATGCAGTAATGGCCTGGCTACATTTAATATGTATTCATTTCACTCACTAAATGCTCTTGCACAGCTGTGATCACAAATGCAGTAATGGCCTGGTTGCAGTTAATACACACTCATTTATCTCGGTAAATGCTTTAGCACTTTGGCTGTGATCACAAATGCAGTACTGGCCTGGCTACAGTTAATACACATTCATTTCACTCACTAAATACTTTAGCGCTTTTGTCTGTGATCACAAATGCAGTAATGGCCTGGCTACAGTTAATACACATTCATTTCACTCACTAAATGCTTTAGCGCTTTTGTCTGTGATCACAAATGCAGTAATGTCCTGGCTACAGTTAATACATACTCATTTCATTCACTAAATGCTCTTGCATTTTAGCTGTGATCACAAATGCAGTAATGGCCTGGCTACATTTAATATGTATTCATTTCACTCACTAAATGCTCTTGCACAGCTGTGATCACAAATGCAGTAATGGCCTGGTTGCAGTTAATACACACTCATTTATCTCGGTAAATGCTTTAGCACTTTGGCTGTGATCACAAATGCAGTACTGGCCTGGCTACAGTTAATACACACTCATTTCTCTCACTAAATGCTTTAGCGCTTTTGTCTGTGATCACAAATGCAGTAATGGCCTGGCTACAGTTAATACACACTAATTTCTCTTGGTAAATGCTTTAGCACTTTGGCTGTGATCACAAATGCAGTACTGGCCTAGCTACAGTTAATACACATTCATTTCACTCACTAAATGCTCTTGCACTTTAGCTGTGATTACAAATGCAGTACTGGCCTGGCTAAAGTTAATATGCACTCATTTCACTCACTAAATTCTTTAGCACTTGGTTGGCATAATGGTTAAGGTGTTTAACTTACAGCCACAAGGTGCAAGGTTTGAGTCTCACATGGGGTAATTGGCTAGGCTTAAAATGGCTCACAAGAGCAGTTAGCCTGGTAGTAATCTATGACCTTTGATCACAACTCACTAAATGCTTTTGCACTTTAGCTGTGATCACAAATGCAGTACTGGCCTGGCTACAGTTAATACACACTCATTTCTCTTGGTAAATGCTTTAAGACTTTGACTGTGATCACAAATGCAGTACTGTCATTCATTTATGTAGCTGTGATGACTCTGAGTAGAGGAAGCAGCAGAATCTTTAGTGAACTTTGCCTGAACACAAATCCAATAAATGAATGGACTGAAAAGGGTATAGCTAACTTTATAAGAAGTAATGTTAGGAAATAAAAAGAAAAGAGGTAGCTTAGTATTATCCATTACTAGAAAGTCACTAGTAGTAAAAAAGGGCACCCATTCCCCTGGTTGTCTCAAACATCGATTCTGGTACTGAATACGCATGACGTAAAAAAACAAAAAATAAATAAAAAAGGAATGCAGTGCATAAAGAGCTTTCTTAAGTTACACTTTCCACTCAAACCACTTACATGAAGGACTTGCTCTGGAAGTAGAGGGTAAAATAGATTTAGTTACAGTAGATCCCAAAGAACATTGGAAAAAAAGTGAGTTGTTTCATAAGTTTTTTTTTTCAAAATAAATGCTTTGGACCCCTAGGACAGTCAGTTATGAGCACTGAGGGAATGCCAAGAGGCAGGGGCGAGGACAAGTGGTAGCTTACCTCACAGTGGACCACCAACCCAATCCCAAGATCCAACTATGAGCTTTTTACCTGCAGCAAATTTAATATATGCTATTAGAGCTGGAATTAAAACAGCTGCTGGCACCAGACTAGCCCTCTAATAGATCCTTGCTAAAGGATTTAAAGTGTACTCCTTCCAATTACAGGGCCTCGAAAGAGTCCTGTATTGTTATTTTTTGTAACTACCTCCCCGAGTTGGGATTGTGTAATTTGTGCACATCCTGCCTTCCTTGGATGTGGTAGCCATTTCTCAGCCTCCATCTCCAGAACTGAACCCTTATTCCCCATTATCTGTGGTTACCATGGTAGGCATAGATAGTACCATTGAAAGGTAAAAGGGGCAGACCTGCAAATGTCATGTAACCACCATGAGGGCAAGCGATCACTCCAAGTATATCTAGAGTCACCGAAGCTGCCAGGCAGAGACCTGGATTGGTTTTGGTCTGATAAATGCACACATCCCAGGAGGGCAGCATGTATTAGCTCTAGAACTACTACAGTTACCCAAGTAATGGTGGAGTGATCTAAGGAACCATTACTATTTAATGAGCCATTTACAGTTTCACTGTAGCATCCATGTGCACTGAGACTTGCATGGCTTAATCTTTGAGACGAGCATATGCTACTTTCAGGATAAACCTGATAGGCACAACTTGGTGGGTGGAAGAGGGGCCGAAGCCTGCACTTCCACTGATGGAAGGGGATACATCTCCCTGCAGAGGAGGCACCCAGGGTGCTGGCCAGAGGCCATCACCAGAGACCCCAGCATGGAGCATGGCAGCATGAGTGGATCTCCCAAACTCAGGTTGGCTGGCAGGCATGGCCAGCTGGTGCAGAGCAGAATTTCCTGGTGCATGACAGGACCCATTTGCCATGGCCCAGGCTTGTCAGTCTCACCTTGACTTTCCCAGCAGGGCATAGAACACTCCACACCATGACCCTTACATCACTCCCAGGGTGGAGAAGTCTAACTTGTTCATGGTAACCTAGACAGCTACACCACTGGGGTCCTCCAGCAGCAGGAGGCAGTTGGGTTGATCGATCAATGGTAATAATATCCATTTATTAACCAGGTAGACCCACTGGATGCACATTCCCTTCTCAGGAGTAAACTGGAGCAATGTCAGTGTCACACAGTAGGCAAATGAGTGATGACAGAATCATATCCTGAACCACAGAGCTACAGCTCTAAGCCTTAACCATCTGTGCCAACTACCAGACAGCACAAACTATCAAAGTTATTTATGCTGAGATACAAACTTCTCTCAGATGAAGACACTGGGCACCCACCATGACCATCTTGCTTGTGTCTTTTTTGGGGGGATATATAATCTGTGGTAATAGTGAAGATGAACTGCAGAGGCTCATTTTGTGGACTTACAAGGCCCTCTGAATATTTTCTTTCTCAAGTTCATTGTCTAGACTTTATATCAGGCACAGACTGATAGGAGCATGTAATACTGAGTAAAGTGATAGCATAAAAGTAATACAGACTTTTTTTGTCTTTCTCATTTGTGTCTATAGTATAGGACTGAGCTAGTCCTGAGTTACTGTACAAGGCAAAATGGCATCAAAGGCTTCAAAGGCATTGCATTGTCTTGGGTTATCATTGTCCTTGGTCTTTTCTTGACTGCATATTTTACAGTCACATGGAATTATATATAATCATTGGCTAACAGAGTAACTCATGTGGCAAGGAACAGCCTTAACTTCATAAGGTACACAGCATACACGTTGCACTTAATTTTCTGCATTGCTCAAGTACATGCTATACGACCAGTTTTCTTTAAACTAGGTATATAGCACATGGTTACAAACATTTCAACACAGTCCATGGGATTCAGAAGGGATTACTGCAAGTGGTAAGCTTTACCATGAGCAGAGAACACTTTGCTGTAACCCTTTCTGATTCACAGATCACCCTACAGTAGTGATCTGCTGTAAGTGGAAGCTTTATCTCAGAGGGCAGTCCTGCCAGCCAAGGTAAATGGTAATGAGGCAATACAGGGAAGCAGCTTATACTAATTAGCCCCATGGTCTGCCCCAAAAATGCCTGCAGCTACTTATTTATGCTGCTAAGGTATACAGAGAATCACTAGGCTGCATAAATTACTACAGTCACCAAAAAACAAATTAACTTTGCCAGAAGGCTTTGGCCACCGATTCTCTTCTATGTATGAAGTCATGGTGCAGATGACTTCAGAACTTAAGAAAGTATGTACTTCTGCTAAACCAGAATTCTGTACTCTTACTCTGCTAGCTGTAGTAATACATTCCCTGTCAGGAATGCCAGCAGCCTAACCCTTCCACTGTTTTTTTTGTCCTCCATACCTCTCTCAGCTCTTTGTTCCGTTGCTCCCCTCTTCCCCTGTCTTATCAGCCCTAGCTTGCCCTGGTGAGCCATTGCTTTCTGCATAGTCCACTATAGGGCACCCCCTTTTCCATTGAAATAAGACTAAATTCTACCTAAACCTCTCCACTGAATTCAATATTTAAACATACAAACTTAAAGTAGAAATATAAACTTATTTTAATATTTCTCTCCTTTCTGCTCCACAGCTTACACATCTCTGTCCCTCTCTCTTCACCTAATACTTTAGCCCACTCTTCCCACCTTATCTAGGCCACCACCACTTACCCTTCTATTACTTACACTTCACAACTACTGCTCCACTGATAGTCTCTCGCTCCTCTTCTGCTCTCTGGGCTCATCAACCCTGTAGCTACTCTGTATTCTTTCTTCCTTATCCCCCTTCTCTCTCCCTCTTATCTTTTATCTCTTTCCCTCCTACAATATCTGCGCTCTTCTACCACCTTTCCATCTCCATTGTGTACCTCTCTCTCTCTCTCTCTCATCTATTTACATATCCTGCCCTTTCTCACTCTTTCCCTTTTCCTAGTCTCTGTCCTCTGCTCCCTCTTTACTCCCTGGTCTGTTCCATTTTCAGACATCACCCCCCCCTCCTATTCAATTAATTACACTCGTCCTCTCTGTTCCCGCCAGTATCCTACTCCTGCTCCTCCCCCTGTCCCATCCTTCCCCAGGAAATGATAAATTCACTCCTTACTCCTAGGCGCCATCTTTAACTTGCCCGTTCTGGCTGCTGTGCATCCTCGGCTGTGAGTGTGTTTCTTATGTAAGTAAGGATTGTATTTATGTGAGCTACTGCATTTTATTGTAAAATCTCCTCTGAACTCCATAGAATAATTTATCCTGCTGTGTTTATACTGTTTTGCCTTGTCCTGTTGCCCACACATGAGTGTCTAGCCTTTATCTTATGAATTGTTTTGCCTGTGCTGTTGTCGACAAACGAGTATCTTGCATTGCTACAGTTTAATTGTCGCTTTCACTATTTTACTTCAGTTTGAAGGCTATGTGTAACTACTAAACTTTGGGTTGCGACTGCCTTTATCCTTTAAATTGTTTTGCCTTGTCTTGCTGTCGACAAACGAGTATCTTGCATTACCACAGTTAAATTGTTGCTTTCACTATTTTACCTTTACATGAAGGCTGTCATGTGTAACTACTAAACCTTCTGATAGCGACTGCCTTCCCAGGTAAGAGCTATCTTAGCTGCTTGTTTATCTTTTTTCACACCAACACGAAGGATGTAATGCTATATTTATAATTAGGGACTGCCCTATCAGTTATACGCTATCTTGTCGCTCTATTATTCCACTGTTCTATCAAGGCTGTAAAGATAACTTCTAAATGTTCGATGGCGATTGCCTTCCCAGGTAAGCGCTATCTTGGCTGCTTGCTTATCTCACTTTACTCGCATGCTCTGAGATGAACTGCTAATAGGTTTTGATAGCGACTACCTTCCAAGATATACGCTGTCTTTCTACTTAAGCTAAATTTAGCGTCAGCATCTCAAGCATGTACTGTCATTTTGTTTTACCAGTTAAGGCCTCCATATTATGTTAGAAATGTACTGATTATTCCATTTTCCACAACGGTAAAGAGCTGGAGTAACGCTCTATCTTTAAAACGATAAGTCTTACTTAGAAGCTATAGCGCTCACATTCTACATGTTATTAGTGTTATCCTACTATTAACTACACATGAGCCACTGCATATGGGAATTCATTAACTGATTGTGGACTACATTGTTATATGTACTCTGATATTTTTGCTGTACACGTACTCTGCCTTATCCACCCTGCTAATAACTGTAGATCTGTTTAGTCTTATTTTCCTTCCCACTAGCTACCTCCTTACTTTAAGCACTAGTAGAAGATAAAATGTATATTAACTTGCTACTAATGAACATTGTTTTTCACTTTGTCTTTTTCTGTCCTCCAGCTTTCTTGCTCTGAATCTTCCCCCTGTGTCTCTGCCTGGGTGAATAACTGGACCTAACCAAGCTGAACTCCCCATTGCCAAAGCAATACTCCCTGCTGCTTCAACTCCCTTTTTGAGGAAAAGTGTACCTAGAGACTTTAAAAGAACTTAAGAAAGTATGTACTTCTGCTAAACCAGAATTCTGTACTCTTACTCTGCTAGCTGTAGTAATACATTCCCTGTCAGGAATGCCAGCAGCCTAACCCTTCCACTGTTTTTTTTGTCCTCCATACCTCTCTCAGCTCTTTGTTCTGTTGCTCCCCTCTTCCCCTGTCTTATCAGCCCTAGCTTGCCCTGGTGAGCCATTGCTTTCTGCATAGTCCACTATAGGGCACCCCCTTTTCCATTGAAATAAGACTAAATTATACCTAAACCTCTCCACTGAATTCAATATTTAAACATACAAACTTAAAGTAGAAATATAAACTTATTTTAATATTTCTCTCCTTTCTGCCCCACAGCTTACACATCTATGTCCCTCTCTCTTCACCTAATACTTTAGCCCACTCTTCCCACCTTATCTAGGCCACCACCACTTACCCTTCTATTACTTACACTTCACAACTACTGCTCCACTGATAGTCTCTCGCTCCTCTTCTGCTCTCTGGGCTCTACCCGCTCCGTTCGCCCTGCGGGCTCACTCCGCTCCCCTACCCTGCCCCCATTTCCCACCTGCCCCCAGTACATCTACATTTATTCCTGCAAAAACCACACCCACTGCTACACTTATCCAATCACTATCCCACTTCCAAAACACACTCTCCTTTTTTCCCGCCAAAACCAACTTACAGTCAACTCCCCATTATTATCTTACATAACCAATCCCACTCTATTCCCACTCCCAAACCATACCCCCTCCAACCTAATTGCAACTCTCCATACACTAACTACTACCTGGATAACATCCAGTTCCTATATACACACTATTTCCTACATACCTTACTTCTCTATTTTTATACTACTACACTATTAACTCTTTCCCAACATGCTCTCTAAACACTCCTTCCTCTTCCTTTCACTGTTACTACTCCTCACCTTATCTTCTTTCTACCATCTTTCCCAGCCCACAATTTTCACCCACTTCCAACCCTTTCACATAACTAACCCTCACAGCTCACCTTTTTCACATTCATACTCTCTTATTTCCCCCCATTTATACCCCTCAGAAAACCTCCTCCTTATTCGACACAAACTTATTTCCTACCATACTTATTCTATCACCATAACTACTAGCAAAGCCCTCCAATTTACAAAAGAACCCAATCTCATCTCTCTGCTAACTACTCACCTAAACTACTCCATACTATATCTGATTAGTGTCCTCATATCTGGAGACATCCATCCTAATCCTGGCCCCACCACCACAACCGCCATAAATAAATCCCTATTATTCACTTCCTTAAATTCCCAAAGTGTAGTAAACAAAGTCCCAAACCTTCACGCTTGGCTCACACACAATAAACCTGACATCCTGACTATTTCTGAAACCTGGCTAAAACCGCACATTAAAGACTCTGAAATAGTTCCTCCAAACTACTCCATCATAAGAAAAGACAGACCTCACAAAAAAGGCGGAGGAGTAGCCCTTCTATATTCTTCCTCCCTAGTAGTTACTCCCTACAATAAACCTATTCCACACTTCAACAACGCCGAACTTCTCCTTACCCTACTACAAATCAATAATTATAAACACATATGTATAGCTTCCCTTTATATCCCCCCAGGGGATAATATCTCCACACTCGAACTTATCCTTTCCTGGCTATCCAGTAACATTAATAATGAAACCATAATCCTAGGAGACGTTAACATTAACTGGGCCCTTATCCAGTCTCCTACAAACCCCATTAACATCAACCTCTATAATTTCTCACAACTAATCACTTCAGTAACTCACCCTGCCAAAACCTCCTCCAATTGGGAGTATATTAGATTGGATTCTAGTCTCCCATCCTCACTATTTCACCAATAGTGGCACTCTTCCTGACCCACTTGGTGACCACATACCCACCTTTACCCACCGGCTTCCCACTATCCTTCAACGAACCCATAACTATATTACTATCCGTGACCAAAAAAACTTCAACCCAATAACCTTTTCAAACTCATTACAAGCAATTAATTGGAATTGTTTAAAAACTCTACCTCTAAACAATGCAGTCTCATACTTCAACTCAACATTCTTAAAATTACTAGACTCCCAAGCTCCCTTACGGACAAAGAGAATTAAAACTAAATCAGCCCCATGGCTCTCCAAATGTACTCTTACTACCATGAGACAGAGAGACAAAGTCTGGGCACGCTACCAAAAACATAAGATAGCACCACTCCATAACGAATATAAAATGCTCCGAAATAAAGTAAAAAAACTCATTACTTTTGATCATCAAAACTACTTCTATACTCTCCAAAACCATAATAAAAACAACCCTCAAAAATTCTGGAAAGGGATCTCTACTCTCCTCCACCCTAGTAAACCAGATACTCCTACCCCTGACCCAAATGCTCCTGAACTTGATTTAGCCACCCAATTTAACTCTTTCTTTATTGACTCTATCTCCAAATTGACCTCCTCATTCTCCAACACCTCCCTGCTATCCAATACCCCCCACCCACCACCACTCTCTCTACTTCTTCACCCTACTCCGCACCCACTAACTCCTCTACCCCCTCTTCTACACAAACTCTATCCTCATCTCCACCACCCCATAACTCCCCCCCTCCTGACTGCAACCTCTTCTCATTAAATCCCATACCTACATCTACTATAAAGAAACTCCTTCAGAAATTGAAACCATGTACCAATGCTCCTGATAATATCCCTTCTTACTTTCTCAGTATAGCTGCTGATACTCTTGCCTACCCCATTAGCATCTTAATAAACCGCTCCCTACAAGAATGTACAGTTCCCCAAATCTGGAAACAAGCCTTTATTATACCTCTACACAAAGGTGGTAACAATAATAACATTGCTAATTTCCGTCCCATAGCCATCCTGTCCCCCATTTCAAAAATCCTAGAAAAATGTGTCCAACTTCAACTTCTTCCTCACCTCCTAGACAACCATCTTATAACTCCCACACAGCACAGTTTCAGACCCAATCATAGCACTATGACTGCCCTCCTCTCCTTCCTTGAAATTGTAAACAAAGCCCGTGACTCTGGACAAATTGTTTCCACCTTACTTCTTGACCTCTCCAAAGCCTTCGATACTATCTCACACAGCCTGCTCTTAACTAAACTCTCCAAACTTTACCTATCTTCCTCCTCTTTGAACTGGTTCTCTAGTTACCTATTTAACAGAAATCAAGCTGTAAAATGGAAAAAAGCCACCTCCTCTTTCCTTAGTACCCCTACAGGAGTTCCACAAGGCTCCATACTGGGTCCTCTTCTCTTCAATATTTTTATTAACGACTTCCACAAATCAATCCCACTCTCTAGCATCATCCAATACGCAGATGATTCAACTATCATCTGTTCTGCCTCTTCGATCACTACACTACAAAAACTCACTCAAGATGCCTTCTCTTCCACAGTGCAATGGATGCTAAGTAATCATCTAGCTCTCAATGCTACCAAGACCAAACTAATGTTATTTACTCCTTCTAAAGTCACTCCTCCCAACATGAATACATTCTTAGTTACTAGTCAAAACAACTCACCTCTTGAAATAGTGTCAGAGATCAAACTACTTGGGGTCCTAATAGACAACCAACTTAAATTTAACTCCCACCTGCAAATAAACATCAAAAAAACTCATCAAAAACTTGGCATGCTTTATAGACAGAATGCCTACCTCACAGCTGCTACTAAAATTACTCTCTCTACTTCCTTCCTTATCCCCTCCCTTCTCTATGGCGCCCCACTACTAACTAATCTCCAGTCCCTTATTAAAAAACAGCTTAGCTCCTGCTATAACAAAATCGCAAAATTCGCCACCAGCCATAAGTCCTCCACTCACCACTGTTTATCCCTCCATAAACTAAAATGGCTAGAACTTCCCAATCAACTAACTTACACTCAACTAACTCTAGCCCATAAGCTTATTCTAAACCCCTCCCTCTGTCCCTCCCTTTCCTTTGCCTTTAAAATGCACCTACCTAACAGAGTTCTAAGGTCAAATAATCAAAATCTACTAGAAGTGCACAAACCTACTCATCCCCCAGGCAAAAACCTTCTTTCCTTCAGCCTCGCTCGTCTCTGGAACTCCCTACCTCCACTCATCCGCACCACCTCAAACCACTCTACCTTCAAAAAGTCTCTTTTCTTACATCTAGCATCACAGTGGGAATGATCTTGCTCCCACCCTACATAACTAACATTACCTAATATCCTTCAGTACAATATCGTACTTTTATTTAGTTTACTTTGTTTGTTCTCTAATCTGTACTAATGTTTACATTTGTTCTACTAACTAGTATGTCTCTTCTCAAAGTATTTTACTGTTATTACTGATATTCCATAATTGATAAGTTTTACTCTTAGTCTGCCTTCATACTATTAATAACTGTCTGTACCTACATTGTCACTGTCAAATGTTGTATGTATATTTTGTTTTTGGAGCTTTTCTCCCCAGGACTCCATTGAAAACGGGTTCTTTATGGCCCAATGGACTATCCTGGTAAACCAACTGCAATAAATAAATAAATAAATGAGTGCAGTAAAATTCTTCAAAAAAGTAAGTGTGTGGGTATATCAGTGTGTGTCTCTGTATTGATGCTCACGCTCGTGTGTGTGGGTGTTGGGGTATAAATGGAGTTGTATGGCTCTATGCGTGTGTGTGTGTGTGTGTGTGTGTGTGTGTGTGTGTGTGTGTGTGTGTGTGTGTGTGTGTGTGTGTGTGCGTGTGTGCGTGTGTGTGTGTGTGTGTGCCTGTATGACAGAAATTATCACAGTAGGGAATTAGTTTGGGGACTGTGGATGGGAATGCGTGTGTGTGTGTGTGTGTGTGTGTGTGTGTGTGTGTGTGTGTGTGTGTGTGTGTCTGACAGAGAAATGGTCACAGTAGGGAGTTAGGTTGGGGATTGTGAATGAGTATGTGTGTGGGTGCATGCATGTGTGTTTGTGTTTGTGTGTGTGTGTGTGTGTGTGTGTGTGTGTGTGTGTGTGTGTGTGTGTGTGTGTGTGTGTGTTTCTGTCTGAGTATGTGTATAGCTGAATGCATGAGTGTGCCCATTAATCTGACTGAGCACAGGGGACTGTGATGTTGAATGGATGTCTGTGTATGTGTGTGTTTGTGTGTGTGTGTGGGGGGGGGGGTTGTCTGTGAGTGTTTATATGTGTGGATGAATATCTGAATGTATTTGTGAGAGTGTGGTTGTAGGGGGATGCCTGTGCCATCAAAATGCATGACAAGGCACCGGAGGATACTACTGCTAGAAAGTGTTTTTAGCAAGAGTGGTAAAGACAAGTGATTCAGAGACAACTAGCTGATAATGAAGTACTCCTCACTGCATCTACAGCAGTCTCTGAATCCTGCTTTAAACTGTTGCACTAACTGGCTGTCCTGCTGTAGGCAGACTCTACTGATAATTTCTGAATCCTAGAGAAGCATTGATATTTAATAATGCATATTTTCAAAGGTAAATTGTTCTAGATATGTTACAGATTCAGCTGTTATTCCTTCACTACTTACAATAATTCTGTTTACATACTTTACTCTGAGGGGTTCCTGACAAGTAGTAACACAGCATCTTCTTTAACCTAGATGACCATCAGCACAGCTGATCAATAATCAGCTAATTGAACATACTGGCAGTTGTTATGTGTAAGACCATGGTGTAGTGAGGAGTGGAGAATTTGTTTTTTCCTCAATGTAATGTGATCTTGTAGTTGGTATATAAAATTAGCAAGTGGTGTGAGAGGATGCAGGGAGGCTTGCCCACCTGAAAAAAAAAACACATTTTTTTTTTCTTTTCTTTTTTTTTTTTTTTTCAGTCCGCTGATAATAGACAAGTTTTGTTCAATCAGTTGCCATTTGATGGATTGAAGTTTTGAAAACCTGTTAGAGATCCACTTTGAGATATAATTATCTATAAAGGATTATGTTACATTGATCTGACAAAGGAAGTTCTGTTGACAATTCACAGAGGCCCAATATTTTGTAGTGTTGTCACTTGCATAATTGTATTTCTTCCCTTTTCAATATATGTTATTTTAGTGCCAAATACTTTGTTAAGATAATGTAATGTGAAGTTGGGTAGGAGGGGATTGTTATGCAGAATTGTTTTATATGCTGGGCTTAGAAAAAAATACAAGAAAAAAAGACAGCAAGTTTTATTTAATGATAACCAAGGATTTCAGGGAAAGAATCCAGGAGTTTTATATCTTCTCAGTTTCAGCATTAGGAAAACAGAAATATAAAAACAATACTAGGTAAGTAGTCAAGCAAAACATAAGACACCTGCTCATATACACCATTAAATAGCCCCACTTAAACATTTTGCCACCCTTTATAAGCATTTAATACTGCTCACTTACGGTGGTGCAGTGGTTAGCATTGTCGCCTCACAGCAAGAGGTTCTCCGGTTCGATCCTTGGCTGGGGTGCCTTCTGTGTGGAGTCTGCATGTGGTCGTGTGGGTTTCCTCCGGGTGCTCCAGTTTCCTCCCAAAGACATGCTGTAGGTGGATTGGACACTCCAAATTGGCCCTATGTGTGAGTGTATGTGTCTTCCATGGAAGGTTGGGCTGGCAACTCAACACTGTAAAAATTCGCTACCAATCATGAGTGGACAGGTGATCCGCTGTGGCAACCCCTAACAGGGAAAAGCCGAAAGAAGAAGAATAGTGCTCACTAAACAAATGCATACATGATAATCTTGATGTAAATTTGTGTTTACCATCCAGTCATCATGGCTGTCTTTAAAGGTCACCAAAGTAGAACTTTGCTTGAGCTAATGTGGCCAATAAGTGACTTACCACCTGTAAAATTGTTTAATAACAATGATGTGGTACAGTGTTTTATAAGTCTTTCTTCCATAAGCAGTGTGTGTTCTGTTAAGTATTTGTTAAGTATTGTACCTGTGAAACCATCTGGCAGCCCACTGTTTCCCTGATCACATGGTGAGAACACTGGCTTATATAAAAAACCTGTCTGATGTCCCTCCATAAATCATTTATCAAACTCCTACATGTTTTTATTTTCATATATAGTTGCAGGCACATAAAATCCAAGCTTTATCACCACTATTATATGTATCATTACAGGTTCATAGGATGGTTCATAAGTATATACTAGGCTAATAACCACTAGGGCCCTTATAAGCTAGCCCAGCAACCCAACTGTGACACACAAATTTGATTTATATTGGGGAGTGGGATTTACTGACTGCCTCTGTCCACTGGCGATAAAGGTGCTAGACCAGGAGTGAATGTTCAATTACCCATCCACTGGTGTAAGTTGCACTTAAATAGAGATAGGTAGGAACTCTGCTTAAAATGGATGGGGAGCCTGTTCCAGGGAATGGGAATTTTCTGATATGTTTCTTCAACATGTCCTATTTATGTTGCAAGCAAAATTTATATATTTTAATCTAGTAGTTCTGTTGCTATTTGTCTTGAGGATGTGCAAAAGGTTCAACAAAACAGGGTCCAGGGACGCCTTTTATGTCAGGCATAGATCACCTCTCAGAAGTCTGTATGATACAGAGTAAAGAAGCAAGGCTTTGAGACAATAAGCATAGGACATTGTGTTTACTCCCTGTATTCTCTTTATAAGGAATCTTTGTGGACATTCCAGTTGTATGTGTCTGGTCAGGTACATAGCAAAGAGGGACTTATACTCTATTATGTGTCTAATGAGGGCCAAGTACAGTGGTATGATGACCTGTCTGGACCTAGATGTCATGTACTTGCTTATATGCACACACATATATACACAGATAGACATGGATATTTATATATTATACATTACACAGACACACACACACACACACATATATATATATATATATATATATATATATATATATATATATTTGTGTGTGTGGGAGCTAAAGTGATAAAGCATGTAGGTGTACATGGTAGGGATAGTGCAACGTCAGAGTTAACAGCTCAAAAGGCACCAAAGTGCCATATTATACTTATAAAATAGGCATCTGTATTTTTTTCATATTGAATGTTATTGCTTTTTTGTGATACTAATTTTTATAATTTAACTCTGTCTCTTCCCCTAATTACTGCTGTTCTGTACTTTCCAGCATACAGTTTTTATTAATTTCTGTATCTTCTACTAATTACTTAAAAGCTTGTCCACTACATATGACTATTACTTCTAATTATTCATAGTTTCATAAATTGATAGGGTTATACTAGGATAATGACCCTGGAGCCTTTACAAGCCTAGCCCATAGGATTAACCTGACCTTAGTTCCCAGTGCCTCTGTCGAATAGAGCCACTGGAGTGATTCCCAGGGTGAATTTTCTATTTCCCATCCACTCATCAAGATTTCTCTTGAAGAGGGCCAGCGAGGTGCTCTGTTTGACATGTATGGGAGGTCTATTCCATAGCATGGGCAGTCCTGGGTTATAAACCTGCCCCTCCAGTATGTTCTGTTGATTGTGGTAATGAGGTTGAGGTCTTTGAAGCGTGTGGTGCAGAGGGATTGGGATTTCTTTAGATGTAGCATTTCTAACAGAGCTGGGTCAGACATGGCTTTGTAAGTCAAGCAGAGATTGCCTCTAAGTAGGTGATATGAGACTGAGAATAGTTGGAGTTTTTTGAGTCTGTCCATATTGGACAAGTGTTTAAGGCCTAGGATCCACTTTTTGAGGTACTTTTGTGGCTTCTCCAATTGTTGCAGGTGTCTAGTGAGGGACATGCCAAATGGGGCATTGTACTTGGTGAATGACCTAATGAGAGAAGAATAGAGGGAGACAATGACTTCTTTCTTCCTGGATGCAAAACCCTTAGTAATGAGATGTGCCGCATAGAAGGACTTTTTGACCACAGTGGCAATGTGGTGATCAAAAGAGAGGTTGCTGTCAACCTGTGTTCCCAGATCTCTTATAATGCCTTCTGTGTTCAGTGGACTACCATCGATGTGGTATTTCATAGGAACTGTTTTTTCCCAAAGGGGATGATGACACATTTTTTGGCATTGAGCTTAAGACCACGGTTCTGACACCAGTCATTGGTCTCAGTGAGGCCTTTTTTAGGATGTCAACAGCACTTGGGGAGTGAATAATAGCTTCCAACTTGCAATCATCAGTGAACTTTGTTGTCCAGAGTCCCTTTGTGTTGGCCTGGACTTCAGAGAAGTAGATACCAAACAGGAGAGGACCCAGAACCAAACCCTGTGGGACTCCACTCATGACTGGCTGGCAGTCTGACTTGGAGTCAGCTACTTTCAGACTGTGGCTTATATCTGTGAGCCAGTTTGCAACCCACCTAGTGATATAGGGTTGATGCCTAGCTTAGTGAGTTTTTCTATGATTCCTGAGTGGGAAATGGTATCAAAGGTCTTGGCCAGATCAAGATAGGCTGTATGAACCACCTTGCCTTCATCCACAGCTCTGGTGACTGACTCAAAGAAGTTGACCAAGTTGAGCAGGCATGCTCTACCTTCACAAAACCCAACTGTGTGTGATCCAGAGTTTGGACATTCCCTATATCCTTGTTTATTAGGTCCACGATGATGAATTCCATAGCTTTGCATATCAGATTCATCAAGCTAATGGGGCGATAGTTCCCAGGTCTGTAGTTGCTCCTCCTTTATGGAGAGGGATGACTGTAGTAGTGTGCCATTCGGTAGGGACAAAGCCTGAGGTGAGTCTGTGATTGAATAGGGCACACAGGTGAGGTGCCAGTTCATTCTGTAGTTCATGTAGAACACAGCCAGGGATATTGTCAGGTCCCATAGAAGCTGTATTCTTGGCCTTAGATAGTGCTGTTTTAACCTGTGCAGCAGTAATACTGGGTGCCTGGCAACCTACTGGTATTGTTATTGGTCCTTTGGGGGGGAGGGGTAAAGTTGGCACTGAATCTGTTGGCCAGTATATTGGCAATATCTGTTGGCTCGGTATAGGAGGTACCATTGTGCAGCAACTCAGAGCAAATCTGGGTATTTGGCACTGAGATTCTTTACATAACTATAGAAGGCCTTGTGGTTGTCTTTACTATCTGTTGCAATTCTGTTTTCATAGCTAGCTTTAGAGTATTTGATGAGGGATCTCAACTTTTTGTGAGGCTGATAAGGGAGTTTTTCCAGTCTTGGGACTTCACCTTATTCCTCATCATTTTCCTCCCTCTGTTGTAGAGTTTGTTTATGGCAGGGGGGGCCACCAGATTGGCTTCCTTTTTTGGGAGGAGAGTGTCTTGGTTGTATTGGGTATGGCGAGATCCATGCATTTGTGTAGATGTTCATACAATGCATTGCTGTATGATTTGGTGGTCATGCAACTATTCTCCATTTGCATGGGTGCTGAGACGTTAGCCACCTCTGTTTTTAGAAGCCCAAAGTTAGCTTTGGAGAAGTTTTTCATGGTGGTTACCTTTGCTGGCAGGGCAGGAGGGTTGTGGATTTCCAAGGTGATTAGTTTGTGGTCAGATCTAACCAGGGAGGAGCTGACTATTGGTGTAGAGCAACGGTCGCCCATGTTAGTAATGACCAGGTCAAGGATGTTGCTACCTTTAGTGGGGGTAAGAATGAGCTGGTCGAGGGCATTGGAATTAATGAAGTCCAAGAAACATTGGGCAATTGTATTGGTACATGAGTAGTTTTCCCAGTTAATGGAGGAGTAGTTAAAGTCACCCAGTATGTGAGTGTTAGGTTGGACTCTGAAATTCTCCAGGTTGCTTAGGAATGTGGAGTGTGAGTCTTGGGACATGGTTGGGGACCTATAGCAAGCTATGACCTGAATTGCTCTCTTAACCAGTGTTAGCTGCACCTGAAGTATCTCTGATGCATTATGTTGGATTACCAGTCTAGAGGTGTGCGCATCCTTTATGAATATGGAAACACCACTGCCTTTGGAGCTTCGGTCCAAGTTCTGGGGCCAAAAGGTGTGGAATGAGTTATAGCCTGGTAGTGCAGGGGTTTCTTTCTGCTGCCTTGAACCAGGTCTCTGTTACAGCACAAATGTCAATGTTCTTCATTTTGAGGAGTGCTTCAAGCAAGTGTATTTTGAGATTTAAACTTCTAGTGTTGAGTAGCATGACCCTCAGATTGCATTTGTTTGTAGCTGTTATGGTGGTAATTTGGTCTTTGGAACACCACCTAAAAAAGGCACTATAGGGGTGGCAAGAGCCTTGGCCAGTATCCAGAAGCCCAGAGGTGACAGATGCAGGCCATTTCTGGCAAAGCATCAAGGTCTGTCAATCATGTCATCCCAGGCACATAGATACTGGATTCCCTTAGAATGACACCAGAGACTTATCCAATTGTTGAAATCAATCATTTTCTGCTTGTACTGTGGTGGCATCATTCTGGATGATGGTAGGATGCTGCTCAGGGCTAGGCTCATACTCGCATAGTCCGAGAGCTCCTCCATGTCTCTTTTCATGTAGTCCAGGGAGGTACACCTCAGGTCATTCACACCCACATGTACAATGACAGAGTCATATTTGTACCTGTTGTTGAGGGACCTGAGTGTGTGCATGCTGTGGTGGATCTTGGCACCTGACAGGCAGTTGACTGTTACTTTCTCCTTATTCAGCCTAGTGAGTGGGACATCAGTGTGCCTCACAATCAAGTCACATATGACCAGTGTGATGGACATGCTGTATTGCTTTAGGGGCTTTGGTTGAGTGGCACACTGTTTAGGAGAGTTATGTGTCTCGTGATTATTGATGTGTTGTAGTGATCAAGTCCATTTCTGCCTTGAAGGTCTCTGGTGTTTGGGTAGATTTTTTTTGACAGCCTCCATGAAGATGTGTGTGTTGTTTGTGTTTTTATGTGAAGAGAGTGCTGGTCTGTGTTCTGGAGGGCTATGTGTTCCATGTGGTGTGGTGCAAGTGTTGACCTTCTCCTCTTGACCAGCTATTCCAGTCTTGGCTGGAAAGTGCGTGGCTTCCAATTTGGATATATAAGTGCATCTCTCGCAAGTCTGAGTTTTGGGAGATGAGGAGAGGGTTGTTGGTGTACATGAGGCAGTTGCTACATTGCCTCAGGATACTCAGGTTCACCAGGTTAATAGGAGAAAGCACAGGGAACTGTCCTTTAGACATGTCTGGAGGGGTGGGCATTAATAATAAGTACTGGATCTGTTTCCTTGGAGAATGTTTAGTGCTGGTAGCACTTTTCTGTGCTGCAATAATTGCTACAAGAAGCCTGGTAAAGTGCAGAAAAGCTAGTAAAAGTGCAGATGAGTTGAGAACTAGCAGATCTAAGGGAAAATTTGAAGAGCAGACTTTGGCACTGCTTAGAAGTTTACAAACAGTCCTGGATACAGCAAATCTGTATCTGGACTGGAATAGTTACAGGAAAGGCATGAAACAAGTGCAAACTTGGGCTTTTAAACCAGAAAGTTGAAAAAGATGGAAAACTTAACAGATGGCCAATAAACTACAATTCCTGGGCCAGAAACCACTCCTCTTGTGGTATTTAGGCTACTTAGTGCTTACCACTCCAACTGATAAGCTAGAAGGCTTCCCTTCAGCATAGAAGGGCTTGAGAGGCTCAGAAGCTTATATACAGTCCTGGATACAGCAAATCTGTATCTGGACTAGATTATTTACAGGAAAGGCAGGAAAATTGCAAACATAGGCTTTTAGACCAGAAAGTTGAAAGAGATGGAAAAACTGCCCAAACGGCCAATAAACTACAATTTCTGGGTCAGAAACCACTCCTCTTGTGGTAGATAGGCTACCTAGTTCTTACCACTCCCACTGACAAGCTAGAAGGCTTCCCTCCAATACAAAATGTTTTGGGGGGCTCAGAAGCTTACAAACAGTCCTGGATACACCAAATCTGTATCTGGACTGGAATAGTTACAGGAAAGGTGGGAAACAAGTGCAAATGTGAGCTTTTTAACCATAAAGTTGAAAGAGATGGAAAAAACTGCCCAAACCACCAATAAACTACAGTTTTTGGGCCAGAAAACACTCTTCTTGTGGTTGATAGACTACCTAGTGCTTACCACTCCCACTGATAAGCTAAAAGGCTTCCCTCTAACACAGAAAGGCTTGGGGGGCTCCGAAGATTACAAACAGTCTTAGATACAGCAAATCTATATTTGGATTAGACTAGTTACAGGAAAGGCAGGAAACAAGTTTAGAATTTTTTTTACAGAAAAGTAGCTAAAACAGCACTAAAAACAATTCAAGTGCAGTGCAAGCAAGCCACTTGAGTGTGTAGCAGTATTAAAGCAAATACAGTTTAAATAAATGCAATTTATTCAAACTGTATTCTGAACTGAATTCAGTTATTGTTTTATTCAACTCAACAGTTAAAAAGTGCCAAAAATTATACTCATCAGCTGAGAAGCACACTCAGTCAGAAAACAAGGAGATTCTTGCAAAATCTAGCAAACAAAAAGAAGTTTGCATTTTATGCTTTGTATTTGCTGCTAACCAGATTTTATTGGATCCAGTGTGTGCTTATTTTACCTGTGTGGAACTACATTATGGATCTAGTACTGGACTGGACTATAATTTTAATAAAATATAAAGGTAACCACTGGCTTCTTTCATTTTGTAGTGGTGAGAGATGCTAGCAAAGTTTTTTTCAGTAAAGTGGAAAGGGAGAAAGGAGAAACAGAAGATAATTCAAGGTTAAGGACCTAAGTGGGTTGGCCTTCTCAAATGTTCTCTCTCTTTTAGGTAGAATGAGCTAATGACACTAGAGTAGGATAGAGCTGAACAGATGGGACTGGTAGGAGTGTCTGAAATCAAAATATGTTCTCACTGTACTCATTTGAGTGAGCAAATGAGATGGACCCAGGAGGAGTGTTCAAACACAAATTTACAGGAGGGGCAGGCAATTCAAAAGCCACCAAAATTTATACCACTAAAAGTACAAGGAGGGAAGGCAGGAAACTAACTGCAGGGAGACAGAGAGACCACAATATTCAATGAAACAAACAGAAAAATAAAATGCAGTACTATCTTTAACACTGTAGATTTGTACTTAACTCAGCTTGTAATACAGTTGATTGTATGTATATAGCAGCCAGCCAAACAGCTCAGATATTGAGCAGAAATAAATTCACAGATATGTACTAACACTTATAAGCACAGAGAAACCCTCTAGGCTAAGAGTTTAACACCGAATATTAAAGAAGTGAAAACAACAATAACCCCCACTAACTGCAGAGAGACAGAGAGACCACCATATTCAATGAAACAAATTAATAAACAATAAAATAAAATGCCGTACTATCTTTAACACTACAAGTTTGTTCTTAACTTAGCTTGTAATACAGTTGATTTTAGGTATATAGCAGTCAGCCAAACATTTTAGATATTGAGCAGAAAAAAAATACTTATTTGTACTTACATTACTTTCAAAAGTTAAGCACTATTCCAGCATTCTATCATTATTATTTTGCCAGTGTATTATGTTAAGCATCTTTTACTATATTTTACAATGCAAAACAATTTTTGTTTCTCTCATGACTGTTAATTTGTGCTAGTACACCTGAGTTGGAACTGAAAGGTTCTGTGGACCAGCTCACTTACCCAGGTAACAAACTCTAAATAAAATAAATCTTTTGTGATGCATTTTAATGTCAGATAATTCCTCCATCCTTTTAAAGTAATTGCTTACTGTAAATGATTACTTTCCTCTCAACCTCTTACTGCAAGCAATCTGGACAATGCAAAAATAATGGGTGATCAGAGGCCTGAAAATAGTGACATATTTTAAATGTTGCTCTTATAAACTTAGAAAGTTGCTAGAGGTTTTGTATTAGTATGCATTTTCTGAAGGATATAAAGTATGAAACTCAAATGTCTGTCATTATTTAATGGCTTCAGTCCTCAATGACGTATCAGAAGAAAATATACATTTTACAAAGAACTTACCAAAATATGAGGAAAAAAATCTAGACATTCTGAAAAATTCTGAACAGTTGTGAAGTATTTAGATTTATAAACATTTATGTGAAATGCTCAGGATGGTGAATTATGGGACCCTTCTGTCTAGCTCTTGGGTACAGTTCTATTTGTGACAGTACTAAACAAAACATCAGCAGTAATTTAACCTTCTGAGTTAGTAAGCATTTTGCAGTTAGCCTAAAATCATTATAAAATCATTCATTGTCAGGATACAATGAAGTTCATTTGTGTGAGATTGTACAATTATCATAGATTTGGGACTAATAAAATCATTGTTGCAAGAAATTTAAGTATAAGTTGAAAATTAGAGACTTATTTATTCATGTACACTTTGTTGTTGATGTTAGTCCAACTAGGTCAAGTGTTCTCTTTTCGAGAGACATTCAATGTGGCATTCATACTGACTAGAGGAAATTTGTCCAGGGCACAGGGGGATTTGCCCTACTCTTTTTGCATAGAGGGACTTGTTTTGTGGTGGCACTTCCTGTCTTCTGGTCCAGGCATGTAGGCAGCTCAGAGAAGATGGAAGTCCGCTTGGAGTGAATAATTACATTAGAGATGGTAGTGGCAATTGTCTTCTTCTTTTGGGTGCTCTTATTCAGATAGAAAACTGTCAAATTTATCAGAGAAAGAATCAGAAGTGAAGGAGATGCCGAGAGGAAAATATAGTTTGAAGGAGGTTTGACTCCAAGTCAGCAGGTGAAGGTATCAGATGCTGTAAACACTGATTCAAAAGATTTGTTCCAGCAGAATTTGTTTGAGTCAGAGGTTTTTAACACAAGAGTGTGTCATTACAAACCTCCAGTTTGGAAGGTTGTGGGATGGTCTATTGTTAAATATGGTTGATGAAAGTGAGCCTTAAAATGGTAAGGACATGTCATGGAGAGAAATGATGGAGAGAATACAGAAGGAAGAAGTACAACAGAGTGAAGGTATGAAGGCTGAAAAAAAATCATATGCAGAAATAGTCAAAGAAAGGATGCATGGCAACAGAAAAGAAAAATAAGTGCATTTAAAGTAAAAGAGATGGTTTAACTCATTACATCTGAGTGATGCCTCCAGCTGCATCTGGAGTTAACTCCTACTGATGCCTGTAGGTTTCAAATATTGGTTGTTCATATTTGCATCAATAATTCCAAAGCCATGCTACGTACAAGGTATTAAAAGATTTTATCTTAAAGTTTACACAGTGGCAAACTTAACTGCATTAATGTTTGACCTCTGTCTAGTGCAGGTAAAGAGATATTAACTGTTGTTTTTATTATATTAATTTATGTAGATATCATTTTCACATTTTTTTAAATATCTCAACAACCAAGTAACACAAACAAAACTCATTAGCCTCATATGAAAGTTATCAGCTAGATGAATAAAATGCTAAAGACAGTACGTGTGTAAATTGAGTGGTTGCTGAGGTATTGTAAGTTGTTTACAAAATATTACAAACAAAATAGTTACTGTGTTTATTGTGACATAAAATTCCATTTAATGCCTAGAACCTAAAGAATACCACCACTATAAAAATAGTTTGTGCTGAAAGGTTTGTAATTTATACCTCTTTCATAACCCTTATGGTTCGAGAGATATGAACATTTGTATGGAATGTGAGGACATAATTTGATTCTGTCCAAAAGCTTAGGCTCTGCCCATTGGAAGTTACACTGCAAACTTCCTGAGCTCCATTGAAGTAAATGAGTTAAAAAAGTTCAGATTGAAAAGATGGAAGATACAGAAATGGACAGATATAAGGTATGGAATTAAGTAATTAAGACACCTGGGATCAAACCAAATGAGGTAAAAGCATTTATTCACATTAATAAAGGGACTGTACATGACCTTATTTTGAGACTGGGCAGATAATGGAGAAATGTGTAGAGGAATATGAAAAAAGGAAAAGTGGTTCACTGTGAAACGTATATGTACTTATGCCTTTTTTAGGGAAACTAAGGAAAAAATAATATTCATTTCAGGACTGAAGTTGAAAAGGAGACTTTAAAAAAGCATATATTAAATGCATGTAATGACATATTAAATTTATCAAAAGTACAGTATATGATAATAGGGGTTTATGAACTGGGGCATGGGAGTGCAATGTGATGTTGAAATTTGAAAATGACAGTATTGTGCATATTCCAAGTATTATTAATGTCAAAGGAAACAACAGTTTGGTTACATACTGGGGACAGCAAAACAAATGTTTTTTTTATATGGAAAAAGAGATCATTTAATTAATGAATGTGAGAAAAGAAGATGTTTTTCATGTGAGGGTATAGGACATGACACAATGAATTGTAAACCAAAGTGTTATAAATGCAAGAAATGGGACACTGGTGGTGGAATGTGAAGAAAGAGGAAATGAAGCAGATTTGAATATAATAGAGGAAGTAATGGAACAAGATAAAAGAGGACAAAGTTGTAGAAAGGAAATTAGAAGTAGCAGAAGTAAAAAAAAAAGATATTAGTGCTACGGATAGAGAACAAATAATACAAAAAGATAGAAAGACGGAAGATTTAAATACAGAAAACTTTGAAGAAGAAGAATCAGAGTTAAGTAAGAGTGATGATGTTAAATGGAACATAGTTCAAAAAAGAAATTCGATTGGTAAAAGGGTGGGAGAAAGGAAAAGGAAGAATACAGAAAAATTAAAAAAAAGAAAGGGAAAGGATGAATATATATTATCTAAGGTACAGTTACATGTAAAGTTCTATCATTAAATGTGAATAGTATTAAGAAGTTGGACAGAAGAATAGGGATTTTGGAATGGTGTGAACAGGTACATAGTGATGTTATACTAGAAGCTATTAGATTTTTGTCAACATTAGAACAATATCAAACTGAAGTGTGGTAGGAAAAATGTGATATGGAACTTCGGGAATGAGACTTGCTTAGGAATAATTATATTAATTATATAAAGATACAATTAAAGTATTAGATGTTATATTTGTTACAACAGGAAGAATTACTGTTATTGACATAAGATGGATGGAACATGTTATTAGAGTTATTGTAATATATTCATATGTAATAAAAAGAAGATGGAGGAGATGTTCAGAAAGATAATTCAATACATATCAGTTAATATGGAGATAATTGTAGCAGTGGATTTCAATTGTAATTTCAAACAACAAAACAAGAAGGCATATGATATCAAATTAGTAAAGGATATTATAAAATATGGACAGTTAGAATTTGGGATCTAGAGACCTGGATATACAGAACACAAGATAAAAGAACAGAAACAGATTATTTTTTAGTGTCAGAAAGCTTAGTAATAGTTAAACAGGATTTTCAGATCATAGGGCAATTTGGAGTATGGTAAACGTAAAGGCTGATTACATAAAAATAGGGAATGGGATAAAAAGAATAAATTAAGTGAAATGGGATACATAGGGAAAAAGATGTTATGAAATTATGCCAACATCATGTATAGCTGAAAGAATTTTATAAAGATTGGTCAGAATGGTGGTTAAATTTCAGACTAAAATATAAAAAATGTTATGTGCCATGGGATAAAGAGAAAATATACATGGAAAAATAAAATATAAGATTCTTAGTAGTGATATGACTGATTGTCTAGAGAAGAATGATGAATATTTCTTTATTAAGGAACAGAAACTATATGGGTTAAATAAGAAAAAAAATGAAACATTTATTATATAAACAAACATATTTTTGAAAGGAAAATAAGAAATTGCACCATATTTAAGTAAAATAATTAAAGAAACTAATAGTGTAATGAGAAAAATAAAATATTCTTCAGGTAAAATGCATAAAACACAAGAGGAGATTATGGAATATAGCAAAAGAACATATTAGGATATTATTTAAAGAGCAGAGAACAAGGCCATGGAAGGAATAGAAGGTGCATGCATTTTCTGACATGGAGAGCAAGGATTTAGAAAAATAAATAAAAATAGAAGAATTAGATCAGGTACTAAAAGTAAGGAATTTAGATTCAGCTGCAGGATCGGGTGGAATAGAATATAAGATGGATGAAGATTTGACAGTAGAGCAAAAAATTGTTTCTAAAGGTATTAAATGAATGACTAAACAAAGATTTTAGGTATAAAGAGATACATAGAGGTGTTATTGAATTTATATGTAAAGGAGAGAGATGGGAGAAATACAGAATTGGAGACAAGTTGTATTAAATAATACAGACTATAAACTACAGCTACAAAAAGCATAGAAGAAAAAGTAGGTAATGTAAATGAACATGTGTTTGGTATAAAAGGTAAAAGAGTTCAAGATTTATTATTGGGGGTGGAGCCTAGATGGCCAACTGAGAGCAGTGAATTTTGAAACCTCCATAAACTAGCATAATAATATAGGAAAATGTTATTATTTTCAAGTTTAAAATGTCAGAAATCTATAGATAGACTACTAAACTAAATAAATATCAATTTTGGTGGAGATATACAAAAATGTTCCTATCAGGTAACTTGGAGATATATCGAGTCACTGAATATGAACAACATAAGGAATTCTCATCCAGATGATGCTTTAACAAAAGAACTGCATTTGATGACATCTACCTTACAGGAACTATCTTTGAAGATGGGTGGCTTTAAAATGACTTAGAAAACCTCAAATTAAATTCTCAAAAACAGACTGATGCTCTTAAGGAACTATTACAGCAATACCATGCAAAAATAACAAATATAGAGACTTATCTATATGACATTGAAGGGAGATTTAAAGAAGAAGAATTCCAAAAAGAATTTCTGCTTAAACTTAATAGATGGCTGCTTAACAAAATAGATGGCTTATAAAACAGGGAATGGAGAAACAACATAAGGATCTTTGGTCTGTCTGAAAACACTGAAGGAGAATACATTATTTCATTCTTAATGACCCAGATTCCTGAATTTTTGGACTTGAAAGAGGGACTTTCATTTGGAATTGAAAGGGTGCATAGAGCACTAAGGAAACCTCTTTCTAACTCAACAAATACTCCACCTAGATCCATAGTTATAAAATTTCTTTCATTTCTGGACAAGGAACTAATATTAAAATCTGCTTGGAGAAAATCACCCTTAAAATACAATAATCAAAGCCTGATAATGTTTGACAATGATTATTCTTCCAGAATACTAGAACAAAGGAAAAACGTCTGGCCAATAATAAAACTGCATTAAAGCACAGCTGGCCTTTCCAGCCAAGATAAAAATACTTTTTGCCAATGAGATGAGAACCTTTAATGACATAGAAGAAGCTACTATATTCATCAAAAATAACAACATAGTGTCTATACCAGAAGAAATGGAATGGATGGCCCCTACTCTTAAAAGAATAAAAGAAACAAATCCTTGGACTGATGCTAGAAAGAAGAAAAAAAACTGATTCCAAGATAGCTGTCACAAAAAAAAATAACTCTTACAACTCTTACATCTCTCAAAGTATCAACTAATATGGTACATCACTTGTCATCTGTTCTTATTTGAAAACAAAAAGGAGGTTATTTTAAATAACTGAGAAGCAGTAATGATTTATTCAGAATGTTCAAAGAGTCCAATAGTTCTTCACAAACAAAGATAGGTCAAGATGGGTTACTATTTACATTATATATAAGCCAAACAAAGCAACATATAATACAAACATAGACGTTTCTATTCCCCTACTTGAACTCACTGAATACTTATCTTGTTCATTTTTCATTGATTTTACTTATAATAATTTAAGTAATTAATTAACTAATTCAACAAGTTACCATTTCTCAGAGTTCAGACTCAAATGTAACAAATTAACATCATATATAAAACAGTAACCGTAGAGTGTTTTAAAAAATGTTGTCATGGATACTAATGCCTTCTTCAGTTAAAGTATGATTTAGAAATGTCATTTATATCCTAGTTAAACAATAGCAGCAAGCTCTTAGTATAAATGTCATCATTATTCTGTCTAAATATAGTTAATATCAATTATGGCAGGTATCACAGTTATGAGTGCTGTTTGATCAATCCCGATATGGTGTCCGTGGCTGCAGCCATGTCTGGCAGCTAGTACAAATGTCATTATTATTCTGTCTAAACGTAGTTAATATCAATTTTTGCAGGTATCATGACTTTGCATGCTGTTTGATTAAGCCTGACATGGTGTGGATGCAGTTGTATCTGGCTGTATCAGTTGTCATTTTCATCTCCAGGAAGCTGTGGGTTGCAGCTTGTGATCAAGGTTTACTGATACTTGTGTATTAGGAAGAAACATTTGGTGTTTTAGCCTGGATCCAGAGGAAAGGGGTGGATAAAACTGTGATTTGGGTTATTTTGGCAGAGAATAGTTTGTACATCTGCTAAGTGAGTGGTGGGAAAGCTGGAAGAATGTGTTATATCTTGTGGTGGCTTGTTGGGAGTTTTTTTTTTTTATCTGTTTACTCTCAGTTCATTTCCTGGCTGCTGCCTCACTGAAAGGCAGGGAATTTAGGCTTGAAGTTGCAATGAAGTGAAACTTTGCTTTGGGTGCATTGCGAGCCTCTGGTATGCAGTACACAGACACACTAACAAAAACAGGTGTTCCCCAGTTGCTATGGTAATGGAGACAGAGTGACAATAATGCTTAATGGCTCTGAGGAGTTTCCGAGATGATTCTCAGCAATAAAGTTTTTGGTTTAAAAAAAAAAGAAAAATTATAATAAAGGGGTTGTTTTAAACCACATGTACACATATTGATGGTCTCCCAACACTTTGATTAGCTCATTAAGTTGATTCTTGATTTAAAAAAAAAATAAGCCCAATTTTATATTTAAAATGTATTTTTGCCAAACACATTAAGGACTTACATAAGAGTGGAAGTCTGAGTTATTGTAAAAGACTAAGAGCACTTGGTCTTGTGCAGTACCCTTTGCAGTGGGCTGGGAGGTGAGCTTGCTCAGACATGTTAGGCATATGGGGATAGCTGATTCTAGGGGTGTTTGGGGTTGCCGGGAAGTGCTATAGAGTTATCAGATTTCCTTCATGGAAATATCTGTGGGAATGGAAGGTGTGTTGAATGGTTCACTGGCAGTGTGGCCACTGCATGGAACAGACTGGCAAAATGGAACAGGACAAATATTGGTTTGGATATTTTAAGAACAGCCTGGAAACACACCACATGAACTAGTGAATTGTATTCTGGAAAAAAAACTGGATGGGCATTGTTTCCCATGCTTGAAGTACTGATATGTGTGCATGTAAGGATGGAAATATACTTATAACAAATAAGAAACTAGGAGGGTCTCATAATTTAAAGCCTATGGACTGTATAAACATGCTTGGAGGGAGCTAATAATAAGAATAAGCATTAAAGCTTGTGGTTTCTCAAGTAACTAAGCAACAGCCAAAAAAAAAACACACACACACACAATAGATATGTAATGTATGATTTTAGTAAATCTAGACATAAAATATATAATCATCATATAAGATGAAGCAGTCTGTTGAATTTAGATATTAAAGACAGGATTTAATAACATGGGCTTGTGTATAATAACACTACTGTCTTAACTTGTCATAAATGACATAGACTACATTGAACATCAAGGGGAAGCATGATGATTTTCTCATATAAGTAAATATGCATGACAAGTCATGTAATTGCTTTAATTCAAATTGTAGTTTTTGTAACCCATCTTGACCATATATGATACTTAAGCGGTTACCAAGGTAACTAATGTTTTATACATGACATCAAACTGACAAAGTTGTTCAAGAGAAACAATAGAAGCCTGAACTTTAAATGTCACAGAATGTAACAATCATATTTTGAACAAATAGTATTAAATTGACAATAGACACTCAGTTTAATAACATGGGCTTGTGTATAATAACACAACTGTTTAACTTGTCATAAATGACATACACTATATTGAACATCAAGGGGAAGCATGATGATTTTCCTCATATAAGTAAAAGTGCATAACAAGTCATATGATTGCTTTAACTTGAGTTGTGGTTTTGTAACTCATCTTGACCATACATAATACTTAGGCTGTTACCAAGGTAATTAATGTTTTATACATGACATCAAACTGAAAAAGTTGTGCAAGGGAAACAATAGAAGCCTGAACTAGGAATGTCACAGAAAGTAACAATCACATTCTGAACAAACAGTATTAAATTGACAATAATCACTCAGTTTAACCTTTGCTGATTATACAAAATAGAATGTTGCCATTTAAAAATAAAAACTTTCAGTAAATGCCATAAAATGGTAATTTATTGATATGGAAAGGGAACTTGTAATCATTGATCACAATAAGTGAATTTGTTGTTTTTAACCTATAATTTCACTCATTTTATAAAAAGAAATGACAGATATGAAAATCCTCATGTGTAGGAAATGGGGGGAAGAGGGATGCACTGATAATTAAAATGCACTAACTTTCATCAATGTTCACATAAAATAAACTTGATACTTTAAGTAAGTTAGCAACAAACAGAGTTATTATTTAAATGCTGGCAAACAATGAAATATAACTTCTGATATATCCAGTAAAATACATTGTATTATAAACATTAGGTATAAATATCACCATCTATTTATATTAAGTAATAAGTTTTGAAAGACTTCATCGATAAGGGTGAATATGTTAAATAACTGTGTGTTATAATCTTTTACTGAGGTTTTATATAGGATATAGCCTACTTTACTGTGATTTAATTGCTTGACATCTATCTTTCTTGTAAATATTAATCGCTTATACAATAAGTAGACATTTATATTGTATTAGAATTCTGTCTAATCTACAATAGTACTATATCTGTTCAAAATACTATAAATATTATTTATTCCTATTACAAATATTATATATATGATAATTCAATTTATGGAGCTCAGATGTTCTGGATTGTCAAGGTATGAGTGATAATCTGATGGACTTAGGTTTATCCATCAGATTAGGAATGATTTTCATTCCATGGCTAGTGTGGATCTCAGTTTTGTTAACATTTATTAATTTAAATTATTTCACAAAAACATTTTTATTATGCCTAACCAAAACATTATTTTATTGTAAACACACAAAGTATAAAACTGATAATTTCCTTTAAAAGCTCAAATATATACTTTATAGTTATCAGAGGAAAATGTTTAATAGTCACAATAAAACAGAAAAAGGCATAGTCTAAATAACCTAAGATGGATTTAACTGTATTATCTTTAAATACCAATGGCTTAAACAATCCTAGCAAGAGATCAAATCTACTGAAATATTTAAAACTGAACATAGCACAAATTGTCTTCCTTCAAGAAACTCATTTCAAAACAAATGACAATTACAAATGGAATCCTAAGGAATATATGATATTGGTGCAATCCACTTATAAGACAAAGACAAAAGGGGTAACAATTTTATGGAAAACAAATGTGATTAACCCAGAAATCATTTATAAGTATGAAGATAAAGAAGGCCTTATGGCATTAGTAATAGTTAAATATAATAACAGAATATGGACCCTAGCCAATCTATATTGGTTCCCAGGCATTGGAACATGAACTGTTAAAAAACACTTGGATTTCATTTCCAATAATTATAAAGGCAACTTAATATTAGGAGGATATTTTAACTTTATATCTGATATTTCTGAAAATACAAATAAAAGACCACTGTGTACATCTGCTGTATCAAAAGCTTTACACAATTAGGTAGAATCATTTCATCTTATAGATACTTTCAAATTTAAAGAAGACAAATCTTTGTTGTTTTCCCATCAAGATCACAGATTTGGTACCGAAACTAGAATAGATAAAATGTTTGCTGCCCATGACTTACACTCTAAAATAATTCAGTTCTCAATAACTTCCTGCCCCTTTTCAGATCACAATTCATTGACACTAAAACTTCCAAATGGGTATAAACTATTAATCTTTAATTCCAGAATTCCAGCATATGTAACTAAAATTAAAAAAGTTAAAACCCTGGTTATTATATGAAATACGGTTCTTCTTAGATCTTAATTACACCACAGAAATAAATGAAATAATGATATGGGACTCATTAAAACCTTACATATATGGTAAAACCCTAACATGGTTTAAACAAATTAGAGAATGGGATTCTGAATTATTAGATCTACAATCCAAACTTTTGTCAGTAAAACCTGAAAACAATCAAAATCATAGGTCCATAGGTTCATAGGTTGGTACTAGGGTATCAGCCCTAGGGCCTATACAAGCCTAGCCATAACAATTCCCTGGCTATTTCTTCCCACACTATTTACTTTCCTGGACCCCTGTCTAGCAGGGCAACTGAAGTCATCCCTGGGATGAATTTCCTTTCTCCCATCCAATCATCAAGGTTCCTTTTGATAAGGGCCAAAGAGGCACTCTGCTTGACATGTATGGGCAATCTATTCCAGAGTCTGGGGAGTCTCTGGGTCAGGAGCCTATCCCTCCAGCATATTTTGTTTATTGTGATAACAAGGTTTAGATCCCTGGAGCGTGTAGCTCTGAGGGATTGGGATTTCTTTAAGTGTAGCATGTCCAACAGCTCTGGGTTTGACATGGCCTTGTATGTTCAGCAGAGATCGCCTTTGAGTAGATGATATGTGACAGAGTATAGTTGGAGTTTTTTAAGGCAGTCAGCTTAGGGCATCTGCTTTAGGCCTGTGATTCTTTTAGGGAGGTATTTATGCGGCCTTTCCAATTGTTGCAGATGTCTTGAGAGGTACGTACCAAATGGGGAGTTGTATTCTATAATGGGTCTAATGAGGGATGAGTACAGTGGGACAATGACCTCCTTTATCTGAATGAAATAACCGTAGTGATGAGGGGTGCCACATAGAAGGATTTTCTGACTGTTGTGGCAATGTGGTTATCGAAGGTGAGACCACTGTCCACCTGTGTCCCTAAGTCTATTATTACACTTTTGGTGTTTAGTGTACTGCCACCTATATGGTAATTCACGGGTACATGTTTTTTCCCAAAGGGGATAACTATACATGTCTTGGCATTGAGCTTGAGCCCATGGCTCTGGCACCAAGCATCTGTTTCTGTAAGGCCCTTTTGTAGAGTATCCACATCATTTGGGGATTCAATAATGGCTCCCAGTTTGCAGTCATCTGTGAACTTTGTTAGCCAGAGTCCCTTAGTGTTGCCTGTACTTCAGAGAAGTATATGCCAAACAAGAGCGGTCCCAGAACTGAACCCTGAGGTACTCCACTTGTCACTTGTCTGGAGCTGGATTTGGAGTCAGCTACTTTTACAGTGTGGGTTCTATCAGTAAGCCAGTTAGCAACCCATTGGGTGATGTAGGGATTAATGCCTAGCTTAGTAAGTTTATCTATGATTCCAGAGTGGAGGATGATGTCAAAGGCCTTGGAAAGGTCTAGATAGGCTGCGTGGACCACCTTACCCTTGTCCATGGCTCTGGAGACTGATTTGAAGAAGTCAGTCAGGTTCAGGAGACAAGATCGGCCCTTCACAAGCCCAAACTGGGTGGGGTCTAGTGTTTGAAGGTTGCTAATGTCTTTGTTTATAAGTTACATGATAATACACTCCATGGCCTTGCAGATAAGGCTCGTCAGACTGATGGGACAGTAGTTTCTGGGATCCAAGGTGGATTTCTCCTTGTGGAGTGGGATAACTGTAGCTCTGGCCACTCAGTGGGCATGAAACCTGAGGTGAGGCTATGATTAAACATGACACTTAGGTGAGGTGCCAGTTCATATTGTAGTTCATGTAGTACACAGCCCAGGAAGTCATCTGGTCCCATGGATGTTTTATTCTTAGCTTTGGAGACTGCGTTTTTTACCTGTGTGGCCGTTTTTACTGGAATTTGGCAATCTTCCGGTATTGAGATGGGCCATTTAGTGGGTGAGAGGGGGGTGAAGTTGGCACTGAATCGATCTGCCAGGATATTGGCAATATCCTTGCGATCACTATATTTAATGCCATTCTGTTTTAGCTCAGAGCAGATCTGAGCATTGTCATTTAGATTCTTGACATAGTTATAGAATGCCTTGTGGTTGTCTTTGGAATCTTTGGCAATTTTATTTTCGTAACTAGCTTTGGAGGATTTTATGAGGGATCTCAGTTTCTTACTGAGGCTGGTAAGGGAGTTTTTTGCATCCTGGGATTTTCCTCTTTTCAGCAACAGTTTTTTCCTTTTGTTGTAAAATTTGATTATGGCAGGGGACCACCAGATTGGCTTCCTTTTTTTGGATGAGAGCATCTTGGTTCTATTTGGGATGGCACGATTCATGCATGAGTGGATGTGCTCGTACAGTGCCTTAGTGTAGGATTCAGCAGGTGAACTTTCATTTCCCGTCTGCATGGGTGTCATGAAGTTTGCCACTTCTGACTTGAGTAGCATGAAGTTGGCTTTAGAGAAGTTTTTTATGGAGGTTTCCTTACTGGGGGGTGGGGGTGGGATGTGAATGTTAAGGGTGATTAGCTTATGGTCAGACCTGACTAACGAGGGGGTGACCATAGATGTGGAGCATTGATTTCCCATGTTGGTAATGACCAGGTCTAGGATATTGGAGCCCCTGGTGGGGCTATGGATTAGTTGATCCAGGGCGTTGGAATTTATGAATTCCAAGAACCGTTGAGCAAAGGTGTTGGTACATGAGTAGTTTGGAGATGAAAAAAAAGTAGAAGTATTAAACAATAACTACAATGAAATTCTAACACATTCAACTAGTTTGGCTTTAGAAAAACTAAAAATTAATACATTGGCCACTTCTCCCAAATATCTACATAATGTATCCACAAGAATCAAAATACAATCAAAAGCAAATAACATTAAAAGTATCTTCCATGAAAAGAAAGGGAAAAATGTCTCGGATATAGGTGACATTTTAATGCCTATAGAAATCACTATATGGAACATTTCCAAAAAGAAAATATAGATATCGATCAATTAAATCTGGATGAAAAATATTCTAATATAAAAAAATACCAGAAAAATTAAAACTAGATCTGCAAGCACCCACATCCTACAAGGAAATTATGGTTTACTATTGAAAATGCGAATGGCACTTGGGCGACAGTTGGATAGTCGAACATATAAGGTCGTAAACACGGATGTCGAAGACATAATAATCAATCTAGGAATGGTTTTAACATGGGTCGAGGTAAGGAAGATGTTTGTAGTAGGGAATAATACTGAACACCTACCTCGACCCATGTTAAAACCGTTCCTAGATTGATTATTTTGTCTTCGACATCCTTGTTTACGACCTTATACGTTCGACTATCCGACTGTCGCCCAAGTGCCGTTCGCATTTTCAATAGTAAACCGGAAATTATACATACAATAAAAGAGGATAAAAATAATAAAGCTCCAGGTATAGATGGCATAATTATGGAAATATATAAACTTTTTCCTTCAAAGATACTATCCCTCTTCCATAAAACTCTATTAGAAATCCAGTCACAAGCTTTAATACCACCTTCTTTGAGATATTCCTTTATTACACCAATCCTAAAGGAAAACAAATCCCCAAACCTTTGTACCTCATTTAGACCTATATCATTATTAAATAATGACTATAAGATATTTATGACAATATTAACTAACATCATGAAAATACTACTATCCAAAACAATAAATAATGATCAAACTGGATTTATATATCATAGACACACACATGACAATATTAAAAGGATAATTTCTCTTATAGATTATAATAAAGAAAATAAACAATCATAATTGGCTTAGATATAGAGAATGCCTTTGATTCCCTAAATTGGGACTATTTATTAAAAATCCTAATACTATTTGAATTTTCTGCATCCTTTGTTTAACTCCTAAAGAATATATATACAAATAATTTAGCGTATGTCAAGTTAGGTCCTTTTACCTCTGAATCTATACATATAACAAAAGGCACTAAACAGGGATGCCCCATGTCACCGATTCTGTTTGCTCTGGCTATTGAAATATTGGTAGATTCAATTCATAACAATATAAAAATTAAAGGAATAGATATTTATGAACAATACAATTCTAAAATAATGCTATTTGCTGATGACATATTACTAACATTATCTAATAGAAAAGAGACAGAAGAATTAGACATATTAATTGACAAATTTCACATGATTTCAGGACTCCATTTGAATAAATCCAAATCAAAATTTTTATCTTTAAATAAAAAAAGAACTGCAGACTAAGGGGGTCACATCATAAGGAAACAAGACTCTACCTTAAAATATCTAGGAATTGAGTTATGCAAGGATAATAATGAATTAGTCTCAAAAAACTACAATGATATCATCAATGCAATTAAAATCTCTGTGGAAAAATGGAACAAAATAATATTAACATTTGAAGATGAACTACAGTTAATAAAAATGGTTTTACTGCCCAAGATCCTATATATAGCCTTGGCAATACAACTGTTACCAGAAATGAATATACTTAAAGAAATAAATTCATGCCTAATAAAATGTTTATGGTTTGCTAAAAGAAACAGAATAGCTTTAATAAATCATATCAGACTACTTTGAGGGGTTGATGAATGAAGAGAATGAGAGGGAGAGAAGGTTGAATGATGTGCGGATAGTGAATCATGAAGTGCAGTGGATTAGCAAGGAGGAAGTAGGGATAGCTATGAAGAGGATGAAGAACGGAAAGGCTGTTGGTCCAGATGACATAGCTGTGGAAGCAGGGAGGTGTTTAGGGGAAATGGCAGTGGAGTTTTTAACTAGATTGTTTAATGAAATCTTGGAAAGTGAGAGGATGCCTGAGGAATGGAGAAAAAGTGTTTTGGTACCGATTTCTAAGAATAAGGGTGATGAGCAGAGCTGTAGTAACTACAGAGGGATTAAACTGATCAGTCACAGCATGAAGTTATGGGAAAGGGTAGTGGAAGCTAGGTTAAGAAGGGACGTGATGATTAGTGATCAGCAGTATGGTTTCATGACAGGAAAGAGCACTACAGATGCAATGTTTGCTCTGAGAGTGTTGATGGAGAAGTACAGAGAAGGTCAGAAGGAGTTGCATTGTGTCTTTGTGGATTTAGAGAAAGCATATGACAGGGTGCCTAAAGAGGAGTTGTGGTATTGTATGAGGAAGTCGGGAGTGTCAGAGAAGTATGTAAAAGTTTTACAGGATATGTACGAGGGTAGTGTGACAGCGGTGAGGTCTGCAGTGGAAGTGACGGATGCGTTTAAGGTGGAGGTGGGATTACATCAAGGATCAGCTTTGAGCCCTTTCTTATTTGCAATGGTGATGGACAGGTTGACAGACGAGATCAGACAGGAGTCCCCGTGGACTATGATGTTTGCAGATGACATTGTGATCTGTAGTGAGAGTAGGGAACAGGTGGAGGAGACCCTGGAGAGGTGGAGATATGCTCTAGAGAGAAGAGGAATGAAGGTCAGCAGGACTTAGACAGAATATATGTGTGTGAATGAGAGGGAGGATAGAGGAATGGTGAGGATGCAGGGAGTAGACGTGGCAAAGGTGGATGAGTTTAAGTACTTGGGTTCAACAGTTCAGAGTAATGGTGAGTGTGGAAGAGAGGTGAAGAAGAGAGTACAGGCAGGATGGAGTGGGTGGAGAAGAGTGTCAGGAATGATTTGTGACAAATGAGTACCAGTAAGAGTGAAAGGGAAGGTCTAAAAGAGGGTAGTGAGACCAGCTATGTTATATGGGTTGAAGACAGTGGCTTTGACAAAAAGGCAGGAGTCAGAGCTTGATGTGGCAGAGTTGAAGATGTTAAGATTTGCACTTGGTGTGACGAGGATGGACAGGATTAGGAATAAGTATATTAGAGGCTCAGCCCAGGTTGGAAGGTTTGGAGACAAAGCCAGAGAGGCAAGATTACGTTGGTTTGGACATGTGCTGAGGAGGGATGCAGAGTATATTGGGAAAAAGATGATAAGGATGAAGCTGCCAGGTAACAGGAAAAGAGGGAGGCCAAAGATAAGGTTAATGGATGTGGTGAGAGAGGACATGCAGGTGGTTGATGTGACAGAGCAAGATGCAAAGGACAGGAAGAAATGGAAACAGTTGATCTGCTGTGGTGACTCCTAACGGGAGCAGCTGAAAGAAGAAGAAGAAGAAGAATCAGAACATGGAAGCAGGGAGGATTAAAGTTTCCTGATATAGAAGCATATATAAAAGCATCAACATCTAAAACAATCTCAGATTGGATAAGTCCAAATTACTGTGCAAATTGGAAAGAATTACTAACTATAATATCAATAAATGAATTTGATTTACAAAAAAAAATTTCAAAGAACAGATAAAAACAATTTGTCATGGCACATATGTATTAGTATGCAATATAACATAACTGATGTCTTTCGACTTTTCCCGGTTAAGGGTGGCCACAGAGGAACTCCAGTCTGCTAATGATTGGCAGTGGATTTTTACTGTGCTGAGTTGCCAGCTCAACTCCCAACCTTCAATGAAGGCACACCCATTCATGAACGCACCTACCTGCATGTCTTTAAACATCACTCGACCATGGGGAAGACAAGCAGACTCCACACAGAAGACGCTCCAGCCGAGAATCAAATTGGAGAACCTCTTGCTGTGAGGTGACAACGCTAACCGCTGCACCACCATGGCCGTATAACATAACTAAACCCACTAAAACTCGCATGATTAATTATTACATTGACTCATTTAGGAAAATTATTCATGCAAATATAGATTTAAAAATCTGGTTTGATCTTTTAACACCATTTATAGTCACAAAGAACTTTTCACATAAAATATATAGAGAAATTATTAATTCATAGGAACAGAAAGGGTTTGTTTGTTGGTTCCAATGTATAAAAGAACTAAAAGTTTTAGATATGCAAGTAATAAAAACAACATACAAAATTCCACAACAGGACTGGCTAACTTTACAGAGTATTCTGTCATATTCGCAAGATTTAAGTAGAATAATTAACTGTTCTTCATTTAAAGAAATACCTAAATTTACAAAATACATATATGAAATCATATATAATGACTTTGACATGGGAAACAGTATTTCAAAATTTTACAAAACAGTGATAAACTATAAAACAACACCCAAAACCTCATATTGGAAATATATAACAAAATGACACTCAATACAGTTAACTGAAGATATTAAAACAAATATCTTATTATCAATAAACTATACATCCTTTACACAATACTGGAAAGTTTTTAATTGGAAATGCTTGCACAGAGCATTCTTAACCCCAGATAGAATCAGTAAAATTAGTTCTTCTATAAAAGGAATATGTTGGAGATGTGAGCAAGTACACAATGCAGATTGGAACCACATTTTCTTTGATTCTATTAAAATTAAGCAATTTTGGAATGGTATTAATAACTTTATACAAGTTTTATTTAATGAATAATTTTATTTCACTAAACCTCTTGTATTATTAAATGTGAATGAAGGTCTTCATTTGAATAGGTCAAACATGTATCTAGTATGGACTATACTTGCAATTTCAAGGAAGTGTATAATGAGAAGATGGAGTACGAACACAATACCAACTTTGGTAGACATAGACCACAGCATTATTGGAAATCAAAATTAAAAAACTAAGAATTTATCCAAAGCCATTTATCAACAACCCTTGGGCAAAAGTCTTATTGTTGATTGACAGTATACAATAATTGATCAGACACTCTGATAATGGACTGGACATACTTATAAAGTAACTGTATACATTAAGATCTGTTATAGTGACAGGCTAATGTAAATAGTGTACATAGTTATGTAAGATGTTATGTATAAATTATATGGAATTCATTCAAATGTATTTGAAAAATAAAAAAAAATTGAGAGAAGATTTATTATTAATAATTACAGAATTAGTAGATAATATAATAGTTAGAAATGCTCAGGCAAAAGTAATGATAGCAGATCTAAGCAATGCATTTGATTCAATTCAGCATTCAGTATTATGGGATATATTTGATATTAATTTGTGTGTATATATATATATATATATATATATATATATATATATATATATATATATATATATATATATATATACATATATATATATATATATATATATATATATATATATATATATATATATATATATATATATATATATATATAAGTAAGAGGATTAAATGTGTGTATTTCAGCTTATAACTATAATATAGTGAAGATTATGATAAATGGATGGTTAAGTGAAGATATAAAGTTAGAGAAGGGTATTAGACAAGGTTGTCTACAGAGTAGTACATTTATATTAGTAACAAATGCAATATCTATGTATATGTAAAAAAAAGAAGGATGTTATGAGGTATACTTCAAATGAAGGGATAAAAATACTGATTTTGTTAAATGATGAAGATGATATTATTATTATTATTATTATTATTATAACAAAAAATGCAGTGAGTGTGAATGCAGTAATAAAACACATGCGAATATTCAGGTTATTGGGTTCATATTAAACAAAGACCAAACTCAAGGTTTAGAATTTGAGGAGAGAATTGGTGGAGTTAAATTTAATATGGAAAAAATTAAGATCCTTGGAATAAATTTTTGGAAACAGGAAATTATTGATTGTATATGTAAAGAAAAATTAGAGAAAATTAAACGTGTGTGTGTTTTGGAAATCTTTTAAGCTTTCCTTTAAAACGAAAGTTAATTTAATACATTTTGTACTGTTAGATAAGATTAGCCAGAGTCTTTAGCTTTCCATTGAAATTAGAGAAAGAGGTATACAGTATAATATTTTCTTTTATGTGGTGATTGAGGTTGAACCCTACAAAACAGAAGTGATATATGTAAAAAAAGGGGAGGTTTGGGAATAATAAGCTCTATAGTGTATATGGTGTCATTAAAACTATATGGAGTAAAGAAATGTTTAAAGGACAATGAGGTTTTCTTATTAACAAAAATATTAAGTCTGAAATATAAAATGGTGTGGGTGATGTTTTTCAGTTTAAAAAAAGGAGGAGATATAATAAAGAAATTGAAACATATCAAGATAAGATAATCTTGTGGAAAATAAAAATGAAAGAAACTGGTAAAAGAAAAGAATGATATGATAAGATTATGGAAAAGTACTATAGGATATATCCTTGTAAGGAATTAAATATGGAGAAAAGGCATGGTATTACTTCTAGAATGGAAAGATGTAAGGGACATATAGAGTGTCAGGATTTTTTGTGGAGGATGACCATACAGGAATTACCTGTAAAGGTGAATGTTGTTGTTGTTGTTGTTTGTCTTTCGGCTTTTCCCGGTTAGTGGTCACCACAGCGGAACTCCGGTCTGCTAATGATTGATTTTCATGAATGCCAAGGTGCCAGCTCGACGTTCAACCTTCAATGAAGGCACGCCCATTTACGCATGTCTTTCAAATGCCCACCCAACCACGGGGAGGACATGCAGACTCCACACAGAAGGCACTCCCCGCACTCCAGCCGAGAATCGAACGGGAGAACCTCTTGCTGTGAGGCAACAATGCTACAGCTGCACCATCAAGGATGAATATGCTGTCTAAAAGTATAAAAGATAGATTTTGCTTATATTTAGGTGAATTTGAAACTTGTGATCATGTTCTTTTTTTTAGAATGTAAAAGATCTAAAATGTTATGGAAAAAGAGTATTGATATGAACTATGTGGAATGATTTAAAGATGTGAAGAATTTAAACATGGATATGATTGAATTGGGGTATTACAGAAACAAAAGTAAGAAAGAGGCTGAAAGACTTAATACAAAATGTTTACTATATTATGGCTAATTTGAAATCAGATAGATACGGAAATCATGTGTAATGAAAAATGGGATTTGGTGGTGATTATAAGATCATAGGAGATTATTAACTATCGACCCGGAGGTCCTTTCAAGCCTAGCCTTTTCATCCCTTTGTAATACCATAAAAATGTTAGTAATACCCAAGATTGCATTTAGTAATGAGTGTCCATGTCCAGGAGGCTTGTGGGTGCTATTCCTAGTAAGAATTTACGGTGCCCCATCCACTCATCCAGGTTCCTTTTGAACAATGTCATAGAGGTGTCTTGTTTCACATGAATAGGCAGCCTATTCCAAAGACCAGGCAGTCACTGGGAGATAAATCTGCCCCTCCATGTCCTATTCAAGTCACAGGCCATATTTAGGTCCCTGGAATGGGTGGCTCTAGTCCTGTTAGATTTACTGATATGTAGCAAGTTCATTAGGTTTTGGTCTGAAATTGCTTTGTAAGCCAGGCATAAGTCTCCCCTAAGAAGTCTATATGATACAGAGTAATGTGACAGAGACTTTAGTTGATCTGTGTATGGCATGTGCTGCAGTCCCTTAATCTTCTTTGTTAAAAACCTCTGAGGTCTCTCCAATTGTTGCAGGCTCTTTGTACAGTACATGCCAAACGGGTTGTTATACTCAATTATGGGCAGGATTAGTGCTGAGTATAGATGGGTTATAACCTCTTTTCTTCTTGAGGTAATGCCTTTACTAATCAAGTGTGCTATGTATAACATCTTCCTTACCACACCAGACACATGTTTGAAGTTAAGGTCACAGTCAACTTTTAAACCCATGTCCCTTACCAATTTGTGGGTAATTATGGTATTGATGTTGATATGATAGTGTGAAGGGATATTGTGCTGAAGGGAATGATGATGCATTTCTTTGCACTCAGTTTGAGACCGTGACTTAGACACCAGCCATTGGTCTATGTAAGACCCTCCTAGAGTATACTGACATAATTTGGGGATTCAATAATTGCACCCAGTTTGCAGTCTTCTGGAAACTTGGTCAGCCACAGACCCTTAGTTTTGACCTGAATGTCTGAGAAGTATATACCAAACAGTAGGGGGACCAGCACTGACACCCTGTGGCACCCTGCCAGTAACAGGTCTTCTGGTTGATATGGAATTACCCACTATGATAGTGTGTGTGTGTCCGGATTGTGAGCCAGCTGACAACCCATCTTACAACAAAGGGGTTCAGATTCAGTTTACTAAGTTTTCAATAATGCCTGAGTGTGGGATTGTGTCAAAAGCCAGGTCAAGATAAGCTGTGTGAACATATTTGCCCTGGTCACATTTTTGAAAAAGTCCACAAGATTTAACAGGCAGGATCTGTCCTTGACAAAGCCAAATTGGGTAAGATCCAGGGTTTAGAAGTCACCTATGTCTTTATTTATGAGGTCCATAATGAAACGTTCCATGGTCTTAAAGTTGAGGCTGGTCAGGCTTATGGGTCTGTAATTCCCTTGGTCTGTTGCTAGGCCACCTTTGTGGAGGGGAATAACTGTTGCTGTTCTCCATTCCACAGGAACAAAGCCTATGGATAGACTATGACTGCAAAGGGTACATATTGATGATGCTAGTTCATGTTTTAGCCTGTTTAGAAGACAGCCTGGGATGCTGGCTGATCCCATAGAGGCTGTGTTTTTTGCCTTGGACAAGGCTTTGATGATCTGTTCTTCAGATATGTTAGGAAGGGGGGGGGGTTGGGGCAAGGCTTGTGTTAGATTTCGAGGGGATAGGCGGTGAAATTTTCACCAAACCTGTCTGCAAGCAGGTTTGCTATTTCTGTGGGGTCAGTGTGTGTAATACCATTGGTCACTAGTTCTGCACATGTCTGGGTCTTACCTTTTAGGCTATGTACATAGCTGTGAAAGGCTTTATTGTTAACCTTAGCTGTGCTAGCCAACTGTTTCTTAAAGAGGCCTTAGAGGACTTGGCAAGTTATCTTATTTGCCTTTTGAGGCTGAGGAGGGCACTTTTCCATTGTTTGGGTCTCGCTTTTGTTTTCATGGAAAGCAAATTTTGGCATTTATTGTAAAATTTGTTGATGATGGATGTCCACCATGGTGGCTTGTTTTTACTTGGGTCTCTGGCTTTGATTCTTTCTGGTACAGCCAAGTCTATACAGCTATGGAAGTGATTGTACAGCGCTTTAGTGTAAGCTATGGTCTACTTACCAGTTTCTGCTAGGGGTGGGGTTTGGAATGCACTTATACCTTTACCTAGGAGGGTATAGTTTGCCTTGGTGAAGTTTTCTAGTCTGATTTCACCACTTGTGAGTTCTGGTTTTAATACCAGATCTAAGGAAACTGATTTGTGGTCAGATTTGACTAATGAGGGTCCTACTGTTTTGGAAGTGGATCCATTTGAACTGTTAGTGAGGACCAGATCTAGTATGTTTGTTTATCTTGTCGGGGTATGAACAATTTGTTCCAGACCATTTGAGTTAACAAAGTCGAGGAACTTTTGTACTAATGAGTTAGGGCTAGCTTAAGTTTCCCAGTTGATGGTGGGATAATTGAAATCCCCCATATCAGTAATATCTGGATTATCTCCAATTTGGTCAAGTAGGCTTCATGTGCATCATGATCCATGGAAGGGGATCTATAACTGGCTATGACTTGAATGGGGGTCTTACCCACCATAACCTGCACTTGGAGTAACTCCATGGAGTTGTCTAGTCTAAGTAGATGGGAGGTTAATTTACCTGTAATATAGATAGAAACAGTGAGTTAGATGTTAAAAAAATAAGGTTTTGGTTGTAGAAATTGGAGTGGAGGTCTAAAAAGCAATAATTATGTGTTTTATATGATGAAGACAATGGAAAAGGATGATGTGATGTATGATTTGTAATTGTTTTATATATATAAATATAAATATAAATATATATATATATATATATATATATATATATATATATATATATAGTTCCACTTCATATCTTCGAAATATCATTTCATTGAATTTCAAACATCGAGACCAAATAGTCGAAAGCTCAAATTGTCGAAAACTCATTAAATCGAATCTCAAGTCATTGAAAGCTATAAAACAACTAGAAATAACATCCCCCAGAGTTTTTACTACATTTATGCAGGGGCGGCAAGCCCCCCCTGCACCCCCCCGTATATTAAATACACCAACTCCAAGGTGTTTTGTAATTCGACAAAGTGGTAATTCGGTAAAGATATATATATATATATATATATATATATATATATATATATATAGTGTAAATAATTGAAAATATGTACATAATGTAAAGAAGCAAGAATGTAAATAACTACTGACTTTGTATATATTTATGGATTGTGTAAATAAAGGGACCCTACTCTTTTTGATAGGTGTTGTGGTATCTTCAGCATCCACCAGAGCTACCACCAACTCCTCCAAAGGATTGTTTGATTTTAATATTTCTGGTTGACAGTTTTCCCCTGTTAAATAACTTCAGTACAGTGGCAGTTTTTTTATAATTTTAAATTTGTGAGAGAGAAGGGATCTCTAACTTAATGTGAGGTTTTGTTGGCCTGTACAATTTTTCATTCTACCCAAATTTCACAGCAGAATCCATTGTCTCATAATCTACATAAGGGATGAGTTCCAAAATAAAGATATGGACAGCACAGCATGCTGAAGGAAGGCTTCAAAGCACAAATGGCAAATTTGATTTAATAATGCACACTCAAGGAAGCCATTGGAATTACTAATTCAGAGTAGAATAATTACAGAATCTATACATGCTAGCCAGATTGCAAAACACAGCGAGTGCACCAAATGCAACTTAAATGCAGCAGAGTGCTTCACCAACAACATTATAAAGGCATTCAGTGGAGGCCATATCTATTACCATGAGAAAAAGCTCTTTCTGTTGGAATCCGATACAATCCACATCATTACTTACAATATATATATATATATATATATATATATATATATATATATATATATATATGTGTGTGTGTGTGTGTGGGTTCATATGAATCCATCGACAGTTCAAAACATCGACAGCGAAACAGCAACAGCGAAAACACCGACAGTTCAAAAGCACGACACCGCATACACTCCACACCAGTACAACAACAATTAACAAATAAAACAAATCCCCACTCCAAAACCCACACACACCACACTAGCAAACCAAAATACTAACAAACCAACACTAAACCTTACATACACAACTATCAACAACCCTAACCCAAACCCTAACCCTAAGGTCCGTCACTATCGCACACTCACCTAACCCGCGCCCTAACCCTAACTCACTTAACCCACCCCTAACCCAAAACCTATCACTACTACACACATACCTAACCCGAGCCCTAACCCTAACTCACTTAACCCACCCCTATCCCCACAGACCGACAACATCGCACACTTACCTTACTCGAGCCCTAACCCTAACTCACTTAACCCACCCCTATCCCCACAGACCGACAACATCGTACACTTACCTTACTCGCACCCTAATGTCCGTCACTACTGCATAAATACACATCCTTTCCCCATTTCGATGTTCTCAGCGTCTGTGTTTTCCTCCGTCGGTCTTCTCACTGTCGATCTTTTGCCGTCGATGTTTTGAACTGTCGATGGATTCATATGAACCCGTGTGTGTGGTGTGTGTGTGTGTGTGTGTGTGTGTGTGTGTGTGTGTGTGTGTTTGTGTGTGTGTGTGTGTGTGTGTGTGTGTGTCTGTGTGTGTGTTTGTGTGTGCACACGCGTGTGCATTACAGCAGGCTCGGGTAATGATAGCTATAGCGGAAGATCTAGTAATGCATCCTAGAAGGCACCTGGCTTGATATTGATCCAGGCTACATTTACGCCATCTCTCTGATCAAGAAATAATTGACAGCGGCTGATTAGACAGAGAGCAAGTGCAGACTGTTTGTAACATGTCTGCCCTACACATGTATGATCGCACCTTGTGGAGGTCCACTGCAATACACACCTATAAAGGCAACACAGATTGTTTCTGTGTGAAATGTTACACAACACGTTAACAGTAAAACATGGTGGCTTGCCAGCGTCAGGTGTGGATGAGCTACCCCAAGAACCCCTGATGATTGAAGATGACATTCCACAGCTGGCAGAAGAGGATCAGGAAGACACAGAGGGGTGAAGAAATTGGCATGGGTGATGGAGGAAGCAGACACATGTCCTACCTGAGGCAACACAGCAGCAACTGACACACATCTTTGATTTCTGACTGGCACTAGGTACATAAGTATACAGAGTAAATATTGATATTCTCATCTTGCACCAAAACAAAAGAACAGTTTTCAACTAATGGAGATAACCCATCAGTTGCACACAGTGAACATCATACATAAACTAATATTAATGTATAGCACTATGAACGCATACAAAAGACTGAGAGGAAACAGTATATATCTGTGCAAATTCAGTCAGATATGGGAAGGCAAGCATGGGAAATATGAGTAAGCACAGCGATTAAAAATGGAAAAAGTTACACAGAAAGGCATTTAGCTCTGGTGGTAGGCATGTGCAGGGCCACATTAAGATGCCATATGTGACACAGTATACTGAGGCACAGTCATGTATGGGTGACTGGCAGACAATGCAGACTGTAAGGAAAACAGCAATCATATTTGTTCATTAACACAGTGCAAACATTAAAGCATGACATCACATAAAGTATGACATCACATAGTGCATTACTGTTGTCAGTATCATCACTAACAGAAGTTAATGTCAGTCAGGTAATATATATCCAAAGATGACCTGTTCACATTTGCCATAAAAATATATGAAAATCCTGTAGCATCAGATGTGTCAACAACCACATAGACGTTACTGTGTCAGTGGACAATAAAGTGTTCATCCTTGCCACAGGATCAGACTGACACAACAGGACACACATCGGATTAACAGTTGGAGTTACACTAATGCAGTCTATGATGCCCACTAGGATGACTCACACCATGTTCCTGGCTGCCCCTGCCATATCTGGAAACACTCGGCCCATATTTCTCAATTGAGGAGCTGGATGTGATGACACTTGCAGGTGCAGTGTGGAAAATAAATTGGCTGTGATGTGACTGCCTGGATGTGGGGAGTGGTCATCAGCAGATGTGTCTGCACATTGCAGTAGAGGCATCATTGTTTAATGGTCAAGTGAGTGTCTAATGAGAGGGGTCAACCTCTGCTCACTGGAGGTACTCTGGTTAGTACAATTAGGGCACACAATACCCAATTAGTACAATGGCACTGTTCTAATAATGCCGTAACAAGATTTTCAATGGAGTGTGCCCAAGACAACACACTGTCATGCTGTACATTCAATGCAGCCATGATTTCAATACATCTGTGCTCCTGATGTTCATGTAACATATTCAGCTGGTATGCTACATAATTGGTTGAATGAGCAACAGCACAAAGGTTAGCTTCATGATATCACTGGGAATGTTTATTCATCTGTAATAGTAGGCAGACACCCCTGACACATGTCCATGCACAGGAGCAACATTCACACAGGTACTGCAAAAGGCAGAACTGCTCAGTTGTGGGGAGAGTCTCTTTCATCACCTGACTCTGCATGGGACAGTGGCTTATGGACATCATCCTGTCTAGCAGCTGCTGTCATCATGACATCAGAATATCCAGTCACATCATCCTCAATATCTGAGGCTAAAGCATGATCCAAACAACTGTCCCTTTGTGGACAGGACAATAAACACATATCTGTGACCTTTGTGCCATGGGCTGTGTTATCACAGTTATCCACATCACATCCCAACTTGGGATCAGTGGATAGGCTACTGGAAGAGGCAGGTGGTGAATGGTTTGCAAGAAAAGAAAGATGACACAGCTTAATTGCATGCACAAACAATACATGATGCAGGTTAGTGATGATATATAGACCAAATATATGGTTATTATGTTAATGAGGATATAGACTTACCAGGATGGCATGTATGGGCAAGGTTCATGGACCTCATATAACAGAGAGATTGTATGTATGTATGCTACATATTACACAGTTGACAATTAGGAATAAATAAAATAGTAAAACATACTTGACAACCTGGGTGGATGTCTACTGTAAGCTTCTTAAACCACACTGTAGCACCTACATTATAATAAAAGTATTTCATAGCTGTATGTGTTTATTGGAATGTTTAAGGTTGATTTCATGGGTGTCTGTACTAATCAGAGTAATACTAATGTACTATATATGCCATAAATATTCTTATTACAAGCAGGAGCAAGCAGTTATGTCAATTACATTAACTAGTCATGCAATGAGTCACAATGATAATTTCCTACATTTGGTTCAGAACCCATTTTCGGCATGTACACAGTACGTGTTTTCTAAATATATAGAATGACTGTTACACTGATGCCACTGACGCCGCTAGTGCTGAGGCATTTCTCCATTATCCGTAGTGGTTTGACAAGCATCGCATCACACAGTACATGCCTGTATGTGTGAATGCTGAGTAACACAGACATACATTATTAGTCTCTGCATTATAAAACAGTTAAAACACTGAGACATACTACTGCTGTACGAGGGAATACATTATAATGCCATAGAAATAATGCTGTCTTTTGTATTGTATAGCACTGTCTGTTAGCTCAACTGGTTGAGCTCCTGGTTATGGCGAATGTCTTAAGGATACATCTGGGTTCAATTCCTGTTACGGAGTATTTGTATTTCATTTTGATATGTATGTATGGGAGCAGAAATGTGGGGTAACTGTTCAGATATCCAGTATAGCATTTACACATCTAGTAATTATGTGGTGTAGTAATGCATGTAGCTCTTAGGCCTTAGATGACTACACATGCCTCCATTATCTGATACATTCTGAAAACATTCCTTAGTAATCCTGTATGAGGGGGGTGAGTTTTCTGCCAGCAAGCTTAATACCATAAACAGCACTCCAGTATGAATGTCTCAGAGAGAAATGTGGATTGAATCATTTATGTCATTTCTATATTTCACTAACGACTAATTAAGAACAAATATGGCAGATACTAGCTTGTTCATTTTTATAGCATTTTTAAAGAACAGGTATGCAGGAGGTGCATTAACACCTATAGCACTTAATTCGCAGATAACTACAAATATCAGTTATCCACAAAGATTTTGAAAACATCCCAGCTTTATCATGTTGTCTGCATAGGTATCACATTTTCAATATATATATATATATATATATATATATATATATATATATATATATATATATATATATATATTTATTTATTTATATATTATCTGTACATCCCTGTTGGCACAGTATATTCAGTTATATTTTAACACTGACTGATCCCCTACATAAATTAAATGGTGGTGTATTTTCCAACAGTGCCGTACATGTTTTTCTGTCTATATGTGTCTGTCAAGTGCATACATGGCTTCTGTTGCACTGCTTGAGACTGTGAACTTGGCATTGTTACATGTTTTGGTTAGTGCTGTTACCAATGTAATGACATTGAGTCAGGATTGCATGGTGTTCTGTTTCAGATGCATAGCACATGTTTAAAAATGGCCTTTTACTTCAATGTTACTGATCTATGTTTTTGAATCTTCCTTGCACGGTCATTCAGTTATGTTATTTAAGCTACATAAATACATACAATCACAGCCAAGGTGAGTTTGCTAGGCAGACAGGTGACAGGTTTGGAGTGCAAACTTAGATCAAAGTTGTAGGTTTGAATTGGTGTTCTTCCAGTTTGTATACAATACTTCTCATGCATGAAGTATTAACAGTGACACAACAATAACTAAATGTAGAAAATGTATTTATTTGTCTTTGTTGACTGGAAAAGTCTAACTGAGCAAAACCCATTTTCAGTGAGGCCAGGGTGGGGGACCTCCACATTTAACTTATGCATGATGTACATTTATAATTGCAGGGTATGAACATCTATACATGAGCGTATTTACATGATTTAAAGTATGTTACAATATTTCTTACATTAATACATTTTAACAGAAAAAAAAAAAACAGGAGAGAAATTAACATAAATGGCTAATTATTGAACAGAGAAATAACATACAGTAACAATGTATTTATAGCATGATGGCTGTGGAGAAAAGATCAGACTGGGGGGGGGGGTTGAGTTTAGTAATAATTTACAGAAAGGCAGAGTTTAAAAATGATAGCTGAGATATCTAAGCAGAAGATATGGAAATGAGCAGGTAGATAAATGGATAGGGGGCAATTGTAGTTAGTGGTGGGGTGTGAGAGAAGGAAAAGCAAGAGTTTAGGAAATAAGTGCAGTATGAGGGGGGGGTGATAAGGTACAAAAAGATTGGGTAAGCAAAGTGGCTGTAAGAGATGGAGAAAAGTAATCTAAGGAAAGCTAGCCAGGTGAGCTGGAAGAACAGAGCCTTCTTTGGCACAGGTACTGTTTAAGGAAAGTTTTGATACTATTTAAGTTTTCTGTCTGTTTTTAATTGCGTGTGTGGGGATTTCATTCCAGAGTTTTAATACATAATGGGAGTAGAGAGAGTCTTCAGCAGTGTTCAATGTCTTACTAATATATAGTAAGAGTCTGTTGCTAGAGCAAAGGTCTCTAATGGATAAGTTGTACAGTACAGTATTTTGTAATGCTGGGCATTTGTCTGGAGAGTACAGTAGGTTGTGGGCAATGATTAGTTGTGAGTATGTCAACTGGTTTGGGAATGCAAGCCAGTTTCAAATGCTTTAATGCAAGGTAGTGGTGTGTTTTATAAGGGTTGTTGGTTACAAATTTAGCTATTTTGTAGTAGCAGGTGGCAAGTTATTTTTATATGTAGTGTTGATATTTGTAAGAATAGGGGAAGCATATAATAGAGAAGGAAAGAAGGAGGTATGTTGCTGCTAAGGTAATTCTTGCTTGATCTGTCAGGTAGCGTTTGGCCTTATAGAGGGAGCTGAGGTTTTGGTGAGTTTTTTTAATGGAATGAAGTATGTGGTAATCAATTTTGAGGTCACACATGGATAGGCTTAATAAGACCATTGGGTCATTAGCCAAGTAACCACTTATGAACCTATGACTCTGAGTAGTTTAGTTTGGCTTATGATTTCTATGTTTGCATTATTACTTGAGGTAATATGAATGTGTGTTTCTGGTTAAGGTTTGTTTTGGAGTAAATAGCATAAGTGTTTGGTTTTTTTTTTGTGTTAAACAGCAACTTTGAATTTTTTAGCCGTATTTCAATGTCAGTGAAAGATTTTTGAGTGATTGCCTGTAATTTTGTTATGGATGGGGCAGAGGAGATAAGGGTTGAATTGTCAGTGTATTCTATTAGAGTGGTATGTGTTGTAGTGGTATAAAATTAATTTATGAAAATATTAAACAGAAGAGGACTACATAGTGGCCCTTGGGGAACAGCAACAGAGACTGGTTGAAATGCTGAAAGGTTTTGTTGCCATTTAGTTGTCTGCTGACAGTGACATAAATAATTGTGAACCAGGAAGGGGAGGGGTAAGTGAAACCTAGTGCTGCAAGTTCAGAGAGGAGCTTTTGGTGGGACACTTTGTCAAATTCTTTAAAAAGGTCAAGGAGAAGTGAAGAACAAGATTACCCTCATTTCTTTATTGGTTTACTATGTTGGTGAAGTTGAAGAGGGCAGTAGTAATACTGTGGTTGGGCCTGAAACCATGCTGGGTGTTGAAGAGGAAGTCATGTTTGGTTATATGTTTCAAAAGCTGAGAGTGAATACATTTTTCTCTTCTAGAGAGGAGTGATAGGATAGGAATAGGTCTATAGTTTTTTAACTCTGGTGAAGTACCTTCTTAGTGAAGGGCCATAATAATGGATTTTTTCCAGATGGATGGGACATAGTTTTCAGTTACTGACTTGTTGATTAGAATGGAGACAGGGAAGGCTAGTGCTTCTGGGCCTATTTTGAGGAACTCAGTGGGAAAGTTATCGGCGGGTGAGGTTGATGCTTTCAACTTGGCTAGTATTTTTTTTATGTTTGATGTTGGGACAGGCTAAAAACTAGAAGATACTGTTTTGCTTTCTAGAACAGATGGAAGTTGGAGTGGTGAAGTGAGGTGGTCATTGGTTAGTGATAGAACTGAGTGGATAAAATAAGTGTTGAATTAAGTGGCAATGGACTATTTGTTGTTCGAAGTAAAAGAACAGGGTGTAGTGGTATGTCCAGGGTGTAATACAGGGTGTAGTGGTATGTCCAGGGTGTAATATAGGGTGAAGTTTTATATCCAGGGTGTAATACAGTGTGAAGTGGTATGGCCAGGGTGTAATACATGGTGTAGTGGTATGGTCGGGGTGTAATACAGGGTATAATGGTATGGAGAGGGTGTAATACTTTATTTAGAGAGGACCAAGAAAGCTTGGGGTTGTTTTGGTGTTTTTTTCAAGATTACTGTAGTATGATTTCTTGCCAGATTTAACAAGGATCTTTGTAGGGTTTCTGACATAAATAAAACTTTTGGTAGGCATGTTGTGTTTTATTCTTATACCATTCTTTCCATGCTTTATCTCTTTGCAGTATGAGCTGTTTGGTCTTTTTGTCAGCCATGGCACTGTGGTAGATTTTACCCTTCTTGTCTTAACAGGGGCTAAATCATTTAGTATTTTAGGAATGTATCATTGAAGTGAGTAACTGCTTCATCTAGGGGTGTTACTCTTAATACACTGCAGTTGTAGTGGGACAGGGATGTAGCAAATGTATCTTTGTCAAATTTGGTTAAAGTAAGTACTTATTTGCAGATTATTTGTTTGGGTCAACTATGTTGATGCCTGATTACAAATGTTGGGAGGTGGTCACTTACAGTATCTTGTAAGCAACCAGAAGATTTTTATATTATGGAGTTTGTCGATATCCAGTCCAGTGTGGACTGCTTGTTAGTGCTTTTGTTGATTCTAGTGGTGAAGCTTATTATTTGGGTGAAGCCAAATAGGTGAATAGAGTCCTTGGGGTTGCTGTTGTTTATGGATTGCCAGTCTATATTAAGGTCACCTAAGACGAAGGTTTCTTGAGGATGTTGTCTGATATCCAGTATAGGATATTTTTGGCTGTGGTAATGTTGTTGCCTGGTGGGATATACAGTATGCTACTGAAACACATATAGATTTCTTTTTGTTTGATTTTGAGGTCCACAGTTAGAAGTTCAGCATTATTACATTTTGGGATATTTAGATGGACTGGAGTTATGTCTAGGTTGTTTTAAAAATAATAGTAATACCACCTGTCCATTCTGAAGGAGTAATTTTTGTTGTCAGTAATTTGTTGTTTTAGCCAGGTCTCAATGGCAATTAGAATGTCTGGGGAGTAACAATCGAGACATGCATGGATGTCATGAATTTTGTTGCAGATGCTGGGTTAATGTTGAAAACAAAGAGGGTAGTTTCATTACTGGATGGGAAAATTGTGTCAAGAGCATTGGAAAGTTATGGATTGGTCATGGTGGGTAGCTGATGTGTGGGTCCGGGGTTAGGGTGAATATCTCCACTAAGTTTCAGGATGAAGGTGGGGAGAGTAGGGGTATGGAGCCATTTGTTTTTGTATCTGACTTTCAGTACTGCTGATAAAGTGCTATTCTTAACTTTAACGTATCTATAAGAGAACAGCTCTGAGCATGTATATTGATACAGAGAAGGAGAGACACAGGGAGAGAAAGAGGGTTTTGTGATGCAATGCATGTGTGTGTTTGTCACAGAGTTGGAATATGATGTGGGAATATTATGGTAGTTAGTGAAGCAACCTAGTGAGTGTACAAAGCAGTAGCAATTTACTTACTGTCATTGTGAGTTAAGATGGTGAGAATTAGATGGTGGGTAGAAGAAGGCGGAGGTTTGGTAAGATGATGGCTGTGTGGTATATTAATGAAAAGAATGTTATGAGAAATGCAGAGAAAGAGGTGTGGTAAATGGTGGGAATATGCTTGCAGGGTGGCATATAAATAGTTACAGTAGTGGAGAGTGGTTAGGTTGTAGGCAGAAAGCTGCATGGTTTGATTTTGTTGACGGGGGGGAAGGTGAAGAAGTGAGTATAGATGAGGGAGAAGACTAAAAATGTGTATTGATAAGAAGGATAACAGTCCAAATGACTAGCTATAAGTATCCAAAAAAGTGCTTTTGTGGTATTGGTATGTATTTATGTATGCGTGTGTGTGTGTGTGTGTGTGTGTGTGTGTGTGTGTGTGTGTGTGTGTGTGTGTGTGTGTGTGTGTGTGTAAGGATAAAGGTGTTGATAAGCAGGAGTGTGTGTGGAAAAAAGTGGGCAGAGAATGTCTGTAAAGAGAGTTTTTAGTCTTTGGAATGTACTGCAATAGGAATTGACAGAGACTAGAAACTGGAGGAGGAATTTTAATATATACATCTTCAACGGGTGGGTAATATGTACTAAACTGTAGGAGGACATAAGAGGGAATGAATGTAAGGATGCAGGGAGTGGCTGAGGAATTGGCAATGGGAGGGGAACAAAGCAGTCAGAGATAAACAATCACAGTAACAGGAGACAATCAGTCTATGCAGGCAATTTTAGCATATATAATCGCAAAGAGACCCATTTAAAATCATGTGCATTGCTAATTATGGATAAAAAATGCTTAGCTATTAGTCAGAGACATGCAAATTCATTCCTAGCCTAAATTAAAACAGCTAACAATAGATAAACTATTAATGTGTGTGTGTGGGGGGGCAGTCACATAAGTTTCCTTAGCCTGAACTCATGCACTTGCAATAACAAAAAATTAACTGATAAAAAGATGCAAGCCTTGCTAATAAGTAATTTAAGATGGACTGCTAGGCCAGTTACCAAACCAACAATAAGACATACAGCAGAATTAACTTATATTTGCAGGTTTATATGCCTTTTGCAAGTTGAAAAAGGAAAGAAGAATGTTGTACACAGGGGGATAAGTGGTAGATGTGTAATGCCTTGCATGTCATGTCAAGACTATAGAACATGTAATGCTCAGTATTCTTTACAATATATTCCTAAATACCAAACAATATATAAGCAACTAACCCCTCTGTGCCAGTAAAACTTATTTTTCCAGGTGATGAGAATAGATTCAGGAGTTGTACACTGTGTATCGAATGGACAAAGAGGCTGGAGAAGCAGCAGAGGGATAGAGGTATATGTTGTAGCTGCAAACATTCATTTCACCAGAAATAATCATAACATTGTTAAACAGACGTTTTGTTTGTAGAATCAGACAGACTAACATTAATGCAAGACTACCCATAATGCATCTGCAGTAATCATTGATGTCATGTGTATAACATCAGAGATGTATTGCAAAATTCCACTTTTAAGGTATAAGCAGGGTATGTTGCAGAAAATAATTGCATTATTTTTTTTTAAACACAACCTAAATGACAGACACATCTATGAAACTATCTTGGTGCTTTTACTTAAACTGTTTACACATTCGTTATTGTATTGTTACTTTTTTATA